>NW_006159935.1:2265058-2283570 GCF_000334495.1 Tupaia belangeri chinensis | reverse complement strand
TCTCTCTCTCTCTCTCTCTCTCTCTCTTTCTTTCTTTCCTTTTGTTGAGAGATTTTTGCTATAGAGCACATGTGCTCGCCAGAGAGACAGGAAGCAGAGAAATCACCCTCCAGGGGAGATGGCCGTGCTGCAGTCCCGTCTCCTCCATTCTCCTCCCAGGATTTTGGCCACATGTGCACATGTGCCTGCTGTGAGGTTTTTAAAAAATTTTATTTATTATTATCATAATCTTGTCTCCTGGCGTGAGTTTTAAGCTGACCAGTCTGTGATGCGAATTTTGGTTGACTACGTGGGAGTCCAGGGACATAAACATTACGCCATCTGCTGCTCCCAGATAATTTCATTTATTTAGAGCTTTGGTTCCTTTCATCATTGATTTTTAGTTTTTAGCATACAAGTCCTATATGAAGGCATTTCAAAAAGTTCGTGGAAAGTGGAACTAAGCTACGAGTTTATTTTGGTACAAGAAATTCTTGAAGTCCATGCGTAGTTTTTTTCATAATATACAATTTCCATAAACTTCCGGAAGACCCATCATATGTGTTTTGTTGGAGTCACCCAAAATATCTAATTTTTCTTTTGAACAATTGCAAATCATACTGTATCTTTAATGTCAGGATTCCTGATTATTGCTAGTATAAGAAATGCTATGGGACCAGCAGTCAGCGTAATGGCCATGTCGCTGGACTCCTACGTAGTTGACCGCGGTTCGAGTCCCGGACCCGGTGGCTTAAAACTCATGCTGGGCGCGTGCGTGTGCATGCCCAAGATCCCGAGAGGAGAATGGAGGAGGAGGGATTGCGGCGTGACCATCCCCCCTGGGGGTGATTTCTCGCTTTGTCTCTCTGTCTCTCTGTCTCTCTGGTGAGCGCATGCGCCCTATAGCAAAAACCTCTCCAAAAAAAAAAAAAAAAGAAATGCTATAGGGTTTTGTACATTTATCTTGTATCGTGTCAACCTTTCTGAACTCGTTATTTGAGAAGGTTTTTGTTTCTTGTCTGTGTTTGTATATTCCGTGGGATTTTCTACGCAGATAATTGTGTCATCTGCAAAAGGGGCAGTTTTTCTTCTGTGATATGTGCCTCATTTTTCCTCTTCTTGTCCTACTGCGATGACTAGAACAGCCAGCACTTGGTTGATAAGAGTGTGAGAGCTAACCTCCTGGTCTTCCTCCTGATCGTAGGGGAAAGCAGGAATTCCTTCACTAAGTGGAGGGTTAGCTGGAGAATTTTCGTAGGTTCTTTTTAAACAACTTCATTACTAGTTCTTTAAAGATTTTTAACATGGAACAGTGTTGAATTTGTCAAATAATTTTCCTCTATCAATTAATATGCTCACGTGATCTCTTATGCTGTAGCCTCTTAATATGGTAGATTTTTGAATATTCCAACATCCTTGCATTGATGGAATAAATGCCACTTGGTTATGGTGTGCAGTATGTAATTTATTTTACATATTGTCGCATCCTGCTTGCAAATAATGGAATAACTTTTGTATCTATACTCACGAAGGACAATGGCTTGCATAGATTTTTTTCTACTTCTCTCTCTCTCTCCTTCTGTACTTTTTGTTGGTCTGACTTGGCATCAGGATAATGATATCATAGCTTCATATCATGAATTGAAAACTGTTTCCTCTTGTGTTCACTAAAAAGAATTCTGCAGAATTCGTGTTAATTCTTCTTTAAATGTGTGATAAAATTATCCGGGAAAGCAGCTGGGCTGGACTTCTTTTTTGGAATTTTATATTTATGAATAGCGATAGGGCTATTTAAATTACTTTATATTGGGTGAGTTGTGGTAGTTTGTTTTTCAAGGAATTGGTACATTTCCTCAGAGTCAAATTTATGTGTGTGGACATATTCAGAGTCACGCCTCATCATTCTTTTAAAGCCTTTGATGTCTGCAGTGGTACTACGTTTCATTCCAGGTACTGGTGATCTGTGCTTCCTCCTCCTCCTCCTTCTTTTCTTTTTTACATTGCTAGATGTTTTCAATGAAAAATTCTTTAAAAAATTGCTGTAGAGTTTATTAGCTCACTGGAGAGAGAGAGAGAGAGAGAGAGAGAGAGAGAGAGAGGAAGCGTCCCCCAGGGGAGATGGCCATGCCACTGTCCCCTCTCTTCCTTTCTCCTCTTGGAATTTTGGGCACACATGGACACCCACGGGTGCTCCTCAAGGTGCTGGGGCTCGAATTGTGCCACTGGCCATGTGGGATCCGGCCACCTTAAGCACCCTGTCACCAACTGGTCCCATTGCTAGATGTTTTAGAGTGTTATTAGTTTTTTCCCCAAGATTCATCTCTTGGTTGCATTCTCTATTTTTCTTTAAAAACATTCATTCCGGGCTTTATTATTTTCTTCTTCCTGCTTGTTTTGTTTTTATTTTGCTCTTCTTTTTCTAGGTTTTTGTGGTGGGTCTTCAATTGATATTTTGAGTTTTTTTTTCCTTCTTTTAAAATATATACACTTGGTGCTATAAATGTCCATAGTTTTAGCTGTGTCTCACAAATTTCAAGATGTTTTCTTTCTTTTAAAGACTTTTTTTTTTTTTTTTTTTGCCATCGTGCACATGTACTCAGTGGTGAGAGACAGATAGAGACAGAAAGAGTGAAAGTGAGAAATCACCCCTCGGGATGGTTGGCCACACTGCAATCCCTTCTCCTCCATTCTCTTCTCAAGATTGTGGGCAGGGATTCTCAAGGTGTGATTCAGGCTGCCAGGTCAGGGCTCCAGGCTCAGAGTTGGCCACGTGGGATTCACGCCACCTACTGGCCCAGATATATTCCCATTTTTATTCAGTTCAATGTATCTTTTCATTTCCCTGAGACTTCTTTTTTTGAAGCATAGACCATCCAAGTATTTGAAAACCTTCCCGTCATCTTTCTGTTATTGCTTTCTAGTTTGAGTCCATTGTAGCTGAAGGCCACGCTCTTTGTCATTTCGATTTTTGAAAGTTTGTTGAGATTTATCTAGATGTGATCTACTTTGGTGCGTTGCCGTGGGCACTTGCAAAGAAAGTATATTCTCCTTGTGGGCAGGTGACTGGCCTATAAATGTCGGTTAGATCTTGTTGCTTGATGGTGCTGTTGAGTTTTTTTTACATCTTTGTTGATTTTTCTGATTAGTTTCTCTAATGATTGTTGAAAAATGGGAGTTGAAATCTCCAACTGTAAGTGTAGACATGTCTATTTTTATTCAGTCCTCTCTGTTTTGGCTTCATGTGTTTTGCAGCCCTGTTTACATTCATGTAGAACTACTATGTCTTTTTGGTAGGTTGACTCTTCTATCATTATTTGAATATCTGTTTCTGGTAATTTTCCTGGATTTGAAGTCAGCTTCGATATGAACATAGCCACTATTGCTTTCCTTTTATTACTATTTACATGACATATATTTAATTCTTTATTCATGGTAGAGAGCATTAATTTATACAATAGAGAGACAGAGAGAGGAGGGGAGAGAAAGGAAATGAGGGAGAAAGGAAAGGAAGAGAGAGAGAAAGAGGGAGAGAGGGAGAGAGGGAGAGAGCTCTCTAGGGGGTTGGTTTTGTTGCAATCCTCTGCCTCCAGCCTGTCAAGTCCTGGGCACTAGCAGTGTGTTTCAGGCTGACCAGGCTGGGATTCAAACCAGTTGCCATGTGAGGTCTGGCTTCTCTTGAGCAGTGCCTTACCACCATGCCATGGAGCTGGCTCTTGTTCTATATCTTGATTTTTAACCTGCCCATATTATTATATTTGAAGCGATTTTGTAGACAGCATACAGTTGGGTCATATTATTAAATTCATTTTGCCAATCTCTGTCTCTTGATTACTGTATTTAGGCCATTGAAATTTAATATAATTATTGGTATACTAGAGCTTGGTCTGCCATTTTATTTTTTGGTTTCTTTTTTCCTTACCTTCCTAAAGGTACTGCAACATTTTTTAGAATTTTATTTTGATTTTCTACTTAGAGCATTTTTGGTGTATCTTTTTTTAATAGCCTTTTAAAAAGTGGCTCTACGTATTTATATAAATATATATGTTATATATACTATATATTCTATATAATGCTATAAACTATGTATATTATAAAATATACATCTTATATATTATATATGTATATATGTATAATCTATTAACACCTGTTCATGTCTTCATTTCATGTTTAATTGGAATGCAAATATTTTCTTGTGCAGGGGTGATATTAATATTCTCGGTATCATTCCAATGTTATTCTATGTGCCGCTGAAGTGAGCACAAAACCATTACTTTCTTTAATGTCTCCTCATCCTTTCCCATTATAATCACATTAAATATTTTCTTTACACGTATTCAGAACCACATTATATTGAGAGGTTAAGATCCGTTCCCAAATAGAATGGGCCAAGGTAAAGGGGGGCAAGCAGACACTGTTTCCAGTCTGGGGTCCCCTTCTAATTCTGTTCTAGGTCCTTTGTTAGGCAAAATATGGGCCCCACTGTTCCCTCCAGAGGTTCTATGGGTCTTCCTTCCTTTTACTCACACACACACACATGCGTACACACACACACACATTTATACACACATATATACATACAGGTGTATATGTATATATTTAAACCTATATGTGTATATATACACTCATACATATATGTATATATTTACACCTATATGTGTATATATACACTCATACATATATGGTATACATACACAAATATATGGTGTGTATAAGATATATGCGTGTCTGTGTGTGTATACGAACCACATTACACAGTATTATTATTTTTTTTGAGAGAGTTTTTTGCTATAGGGTGCGTGCGCGCGCCAGACAGACAGAGACAGAGAGAGAGAAAGCGAGAAATCACCCCCCAGGGGAGATGGCCATGCCACAATCCCTTCTCCTCCATTCTCCTCTCAGGATTTTGGGCACGCACGCACGCACACACACGTGCCCAGCGTGAGTTTAAGCCACCGGGTCCAGGACTCCAAACACGATAGACTACATGGGAGTCCAGAGACAAAGCCATTATGCTAACTGCTGGTCCCTACACAGTATTATTATTTCAGCTTTTACTATCAAAAATAAGAGGAGGAGAAAAGCCTGTTGTTTTTACTCATAGTTTTACTTGTGTCTTTTTGATATTATAGGGACTTTCTCTTGTATCATTTCCTTTCTAGTTAGAGAACCTTTCCTTAGTCATTCTTTCAGGGTGGTTTTCCTTTATCTGAGAGTGTCTTGGTTTCTTCATTCCTAGAAGATATTTTCATTGGGTATGGCACTCTGGATTGCTAATTCTTTTCTTTCATATTTGAAGAATATTGTGCCATCTAATTTTGGCCTCATATTTTCTTATGAAAAAGCCACTTTCATTTGAATTATTTTTCCATTATAGGTTGCAGCATTTCTCTCTTGTTGCTTTTAAATTTTTTGTTCTTATATTTTAGAAGTTTGTCTCTGATGTGTCCTGGTATGAATTTCTTTGGGGTTTACTCAATTTTATAAGATTCATTATTATGCATCCTGGTGTGGATTTACCATGCTGACTTCAATCATCTTCTTAAATGTACAATTTTATATATTTTACCAAATTGATACATTTTCAGACATTGTTTCTTTGAGTACTTTAGTCCTGCTCACTTTTTTTTTTTTAAGAGAGAGAGATTTTTGGTATAGGACACGTGCACTTGCCAGAGAGAGAGACAGAAAGGAGAAATCCACCCCAGGAGGGATGGCTATGCCACAGTCCCTTCTCCTCCATCCTTCGCTCAGGATTTTGAGCACACATGCTCATGCACCAGGCATGAGTTTCACGCTGCTAGGTCTGGGAGTCGAACCATGGTCAACTTTGTGGGAGTCCAGCAACGTAACCATTACACCATCCACCGGTCCCAGTCCTGTTCACTTTTACTCTCCTGGAACTCCAATGGCACAGATATTAGCTCTGTTGTCACAACCACACAGGTCCCAGGGGCTCTTCGCATCCCGTCCTCACCAGTCTGTTTTCTCTTTGCTGCTCTAACTGTACGTGTTCTATTTCCCTTATCTTCACCCCACTGATTCTCTTCTACATCTCCTCCATTTTGTTTTTAATGGCCAGTGTGTGTACTCAGGAGAGAGAGAGCGATAGAGAGACAGAGAGAGACAGAGACAGAGAAAGAACTCCCGTGGCCGTGCTGTAATCCTTTGCCCCCCATTTTTCCATCTTGCCGGGATTTGGGGCACACATACACAGACCTGGAGCTCCCCCACCACCAACTTAGCCACTGCACTGTGAGGCTGGCCCCGAACCCTCCTTCTGCTGGTGGGCCCAGGCACCACTTGTGGTTGTTGTTTCAGTTATTTTTCAGTTCTAAAACTTTTATGCAGTTCTTCTTTGTGTCTCCTATGTTTTGCTTAGACTGGTTTTTATCTTCGTGTGCGTGTAATTGTTCACCAATAGTTTTCATCATGGCTGCCTCCAAACCTTTGCCAGGTAATTGTTATCCATCTGACATCCTGGGGTTGGCACCCCTTGGTTGCTTTGCTTCCTTTGATTTAAGATCTTCCTTGTTCTTGGTATAATGAGTGATCTTTAACTGAAGTCTGGACATTTGGGGTATTTTCACGAGACGCCAACTCTTGTTTAAAAACTCCTGATTAGCTAGATTTTGCTGATGCAGCAGGAACAGGGGAAGTCCTGCTTCGTTACTTCCACCTGGGGACCATTTCCCATTCAGGTTCCCCAGTCCATCTCCCTGATCTTTAACAGTGACTGCATAGGAGATGTGGGCACTCAGTTCCTCCCGAGGCGTCCCCTGGTACCTCACTAGCTTAGGGAGGAAGTGCCTTCAATGGGATGTGTTCCTGCTGCAAGCTCTTCTCCATCCCATTGGGGTCTGAGGCACACACGCGAGCATACACACACACACAGACACACGCCTGGGGTGATTTTCAAGCTACCAGGACTGGCATTTGAAGCCCAGTCAACCACGTGGGATCCGGCTTCCTTGACCACTGGGCCGTGGAGCCGGCCCCATGCAGGTTTCGGTTTTGGTGAAGCTAAGAGATTGGAAGGCATTGGTGCTTTGGAATCTGTGTGTGCTCAGGTTGGTTGTAGCCCTCCTCCATACACACATTTCAAGAAAGTCATAACCAGAAGGATCAATGACCCATGCTCTCCTGTAAAGCTGCATGTACAAGCACTTTTATTTTTGCCCTTCTCCAGATGATGAACGGTGCAATAAGTACCTACAAATGACTGGGTGGATTACACACTGGTTACGCTGCTCTATATTAATCCCACTTTTAATACAGAATTAGATATCCTGTGGTTCAATTAGCAGCCAAGTGGTATGAACTGTTATCTTGTTATTCCCAGGGTTATAAAGGATCACAGAACTTTGTGTGTACAATACACGCAATAAAACGCTGAGTTGCCAGGTAAAGATGAAACTTCTGGTAATTTAAAGGAAGAAATGTGTGGAAAGAACTAGAAATGTACTATTCTGAATATTACACTGAATGTTAAAAGATACATTTTGGGGACCAGCAGATGGCATGGTGGTTTCATGGCTGGGGTCCCACTTGGTTGACTGTGGTTCGAGTCTCAGACCCAGTGGCTTAAAACTCACACCAGGCACATGTGCCTGTGTGCCCAGAACCCCAAGAGGAGAATAGAGGAGAAGGGATTGTGGCATGACCACCCACCCCTGAGGAGTGATTCCTTGCTTTCTGTCTCTTTGTCTCTGTCTCTCTGTCGAGCACATGTACCCTATAGCAAAAATCTCTCTCTTAAAAAATAAAGAGAAAGATTAATTTTGAAGAGCTTTTTAAAAACAGTAATGAGGGGTTGGCAGGTGATGTGGTAGTTAAGGGTGCTGGCTTCTCACATGGCTGACCGTAGTTTGAGTCCCAGACCTGGTGGCTTGCTTTCTTGCTTTCCTTTCTCTCTTTTTCTGTCTCTCTCTCTCTGATCAAATTAAAGAAATAATAACAACAAATGGAATTAAATAAGTAAATATTTTTAAAAACGAAAAGTGTAATAGTTTTGGGGTTTTAATCACTTCCCTATATTAACTCATAAGTGAGTCAGGCAGGACAGAGAGCCCAAGAAGAGAGAGGCAAACAGTGTGGCCTAGTCCCAGCCACAAAGCCATCTCTGTGGTAGTGGTAAACCTTGGAAGGGTTATCGCAGTGTGTGCTTATAAAATTGTGTTTTCCTTGAAAGCCTGGTGCATTTCAGAATGCTAATTCAGATGTCTTGTCGGCGAGTGGCCCTCAGAGCAACAGTAAGTACACTTAGGAATGACTGGACTTCTGAGCTGTTTTCTTAAAAAGTGCAGGGAGAGGAAAAGCAGCGAGCTATCAAAGCAACCCTAAACACTGTCTACAGAGGCGGGTGGCAAGGGCAGACAGAGCAGCGTGACTGAGGGAAGAGTAGCGAGGACGAGCGTTCAGGTCTGGTCAGGCAGCTGCTGCAAAGCAGTGTGGGCAGGCCTCCAGCTCTGCAGCAGGCTGTGACCTGGAGAAGGCCAGAGCAAGTCTACAACAGCCTCCCGGCTTCCGGCCTCTTCACTGCCAAAGCAGAGGGCCCTTACAGAAGCCAAGCCCGGGTCAGGCTCTGCACCGCGAATGTCGCCGCTGCATTCAGCTCAGTGTTAAGGCTTTCAGCGAGTTATTAGGAACAGCCTTTGACCTAAACAACTCTGATGCAAAATCAAACTCTGTTACTACTCTCCGGGGCTCATTTCCTTGTTAATTCTATAAAGTTCTTTTTCTCATCTTTCAAAGGGAAGATAATGAAGTCTCTCTGGTAAGGCTGTTGCAATGGAAAGTGGTAACATGTTCAAGTACTTGGCACATGCTAGGGGTCAGTGATATTGAAAATGTTGGTCATCGTTAACTATCGGCTTGCTGGAAAAGTCATGATGTATTTCTCTGTTTTCCTATGCAAAAATGCCTCGTGACTTTGCTGATGACCCAATAGGTTATTTATCTGAAATAATGTTCGTCTATAGCATCTTCCAGTGGTGATAGCTATTTTAAGCAAGCTTCAGACAGGCTAACTTTGTTCGAGAAGTTGTTGGCTGACACAGTATTTTATTAGGTGCATGTGCATGAGAGCAGATTAACTTTGTCTCCCTCTTGATAAATTCCTGTTTAAAAATGGCCAACATCTGCTCCTTGGGTAAAGGCTGGGCTAGGATTTGACTCCTAAACAGAAACACTTCTCCTGCAGAAATTTCCTGCCAAATCCTCAAAGGTTTGGAAGGCAGTATTTTCAGCCAATAAAGGGTACAAAAGAAGTACTCCTAGTTTGGGAGGCAAGGCCAAGCGCAGGTGGAAATTGGGGGATTCTTGAATGCAGCTGTTGCAAATGTTGAACACATTAACCCCTTATTTTTTCCTTCCGGTCAGAGGAGAAAGTGTGGGCTTAAATGATCATTCATAGTCGTTATCTATTGAGTCGCTGCAAAGTCATGATGTGTTTTTGCATAGAAAAACATAGAGAAATACGTCATGCCTCTCAATGACCTAATAGATTTGGAGCCCTGCACGACAGGAAGGTGGGGAGGGAGCATGACCAGAAACCATGGCCTTTGCCTTTCCCCATCCGGCAGGCTAGACCGGCTTAGCCTTGAGTAACATGTAAGCATCTCCAAGGTCCAATGCCCCAGGGCTCGGACTGTGACCACATCATGAGAATCTGGGAGGACTTTGGTGGTGGCTCCTCCGCTGCACCTGCCAACCTGGTCACTCGTCAGCACTGAGTCATTTATCCAGGAACCACGACAGTTATGTCCCAGGCATCAGCCCCTTGGGCCTGCTTCCCCTGCAGCTGGTCCCGAGAGCTTTCCGCCCCCCTCCACAGCCCGGGCAGCAACAAGAGCTGTGAGGTTCCCACTTGAGCGGCATTATGCCGTGGCCAGAACTGCTTAGCAGGGCCGGGAGCACACACTAAAGGAATTTGGGGGTATGCTAATGAGGAAGCCCATAACTAGGAGCTAGAAGATTCACAATCAAATTGCAATAAATCTGCAGAGACTCCTTAAAGAACAAGACACACAGGAAAAGCCTGATTGCTGGAAAAACTGCTTTGCAAATGAGTGGCGTGGCTGCTGAATCTTTGAAAAGACAGCAGTGCTCTCAGAAGCACCAACCTCGCCACGTATTAGTCAGCCCAAATGACTGGCCGATGAATAATAGTGCCGCGTGCGCAATCTTGCCCAGAAGCGTTTCTGGAAGAATTCAGGTTTGAATGCTGATGTGGAAAATAAATAAAATGCTTCAATGTGTTTTCTCTCTCTCCTCAACCAACCTCCCCGGCCCTTCCCCTCGGCTCACTTGCTCTACATCAACGGTCTTGAGCAGGGCAGGGCTGCCGAGTGACACAGATTTCTACCATGTTTTCATCTTGAGAGACCAAATCGGCCTATCTAATGATGCCGTTTCTGCCTTGTGGCAATGCAATGGACAGTGATTTATAAGAAACTGTTGAGGTAGATAGAAACAAAAAGCTACATAATTTTGAATAAATTCATACAGATGGCTGAAAGACCTCCGCCTGTACTGTCCATTAGTTGACTATGTTATACATTGAAGCTTGGGACACTGTGTTATTAGCACTAGATGAGACTTCAAAGTAGCATTTCTCCCCCGAGGATTCACAGGTCTACTGTGCATGCTGCCCCATTTACCCCATTACTTGGAAAGAGCGAAGTTGCTTTTTTGTTTGTTTGTTTGTTTGTTTTTTTCATTTAGTCACAACTCAGTGATCTAGAGGCCTATTGGAACAAGGCAGTATTTTAAGTTATGTCAAGTTAAATTCTGATCTTCTCAGTGTGAGTTAGGATTTGTCAATGAAGATAGACTGTTGCTTAATTATCTGATTTCTCTGGTAAGAAGAAATTAGCTATGTGCCCACTTAAAAACTGGTACTTTTTTCTCCCAAGACCCCTTTTTCAATTAATCTGCAAACCTACTTTATAAAACTTGAGTGGATCTGAGGATTTGATGGCAAATCAAGTCATAGAATTCAAAAGAGATGTGGGTATGAGCACTATACTTTTCAGAAACCGAGACTTGCCCAAGGTCTCGTGAGTGAGAGCTGAATCAATGGTCAAGAATTTGCATGTCTGGCCTCTGCATTTTTTTCTGGTGATAGAGGCAAAACTAAGGAACAGAGTAGAATGGGAGTTAGGTCTTCTTTAAAAGTTTTGTGCAATCTAGAAATGAAGCAATCGGGGATCTGGGCTTTTCTTTCTTGGGAGGTTATTTTTTACTGACTCAATCTCATTGCTTGTTACATCTCAATTCAGGCTTTCTATGTCTTCCTGATTCAATTTTGGTAGACTATACGTGTCCAGGAATTGGCCCAACTCATCCGGGCTTTCTTGTTCGTTGGCATACGGTTGCTCATAGTAGTCTCTGCGGACCTTTTATATGTCTATCTGTTGTAATATTGTCTGTTTCATTGCAAATTTGATTCATCTGGTTCCTTTCTCTCTTCTTAATTAGTCTAATGGTGTATCAACTTTGTTTATCTTCTCAAAGAACCAGCTTTTGGTTTCATTTATTTTTTTGTATAGTTTTTTATTCTCTATTTCATTTATTTCTGCTTGAGTCTTTATTATTTTTTTTCCCTCCTGGCATTTTTGTTGTTGTTTTTCCAGTTCCCAGAGGTATGTTGTTAGGTTGCCCATTTATAATAACTGGAAAAGGTTTAAGAGCTCTAGGAATAAACCTAACCAATGAAGTCAAAGACTTCCTCAAGGAACACTATGAAAAAACTAAAAGAAAAAAACATGAAAATGACACAAAAAAGTGGAAAGACATCCCACGTTCCTGAATTGGAAGAATTAATATTATCAAAATGTCAATTCTACCTAAATTATCTACATTTTAATGCAATCCCAATTAAATTACCAGAGATGTTCTTCTCTGATTTAGGAAAATCGATCACAGAATTTGTCTGGAATCATAAAGGACTCCCTATTGCCAAAGCAATACTGTGCAAGGAGGCATCTCACTCCCTGAGTCCATAATATATTACAAAGCTGTGGTAATCAAAACAGCATGGTACTGGCCCCAACACAGATATGTAGACCAATGGAACAGAATAGAGACCACAGAAATAAACCCCAAAACATATAGCCAACTGATCTTTGACACAGGACACCAGGCAATCTACTGGAAAAAGAAAATCTCTTTACCAAATCGTGCTGGAAAATGTAGGTATCTACTGGCAGAAAGATGAAATCAGACCCTTTTCTCTTACCACTAATAAAAATTAACTCAAAATTGATCAAAGATCTAAGCAAACTATAAAACTACTGGTGGAAAACAAAAGAAAACTCTTTGAGACATTGGAATAGGCGAAGATTTCTTAAATAGGACTTCTAAAGCATAGGCAATAATTCAAAAAATAGACAGGTGGGATTACATCAGGTTAAAAAGCTTTTGAACAGCAAAAGAAACAATAATTACAGTGAATCAACAACCCTTGGAATGGGAATATATTTGGAAAGTATGTCTCAGATAAGGGACTAATACCAAAATATATAGGGAACTCAAGCAGCTTATCTAAAAAAACTTATCAACTCAATTGAAAGATGGGAAAATGAGCTAAACGAACAACTCTCAAGGAAGACATACAAACTGCCAAAAAGCATATGAAAAAATTCTCAACATCCTTTATCATAAAAGAGATGTAAATCAAACCATAATGAGAAATCTAATGCATCAGAATGGCTAAAATTAAAAAAATGAAAAGAATGATAAGTGCTGGCAAGACTGTGGAGAAAAGGAGTGTTCCCTTCTTTTCTACTGTTGGTGGGAATATAAACTAGTCTAGCCACTGTGGAGAACACTATGGATATTCCTTAAAGACCTACAAATAGAACTTCCATATGATCTAGCACTTCCACTCCTGGGTATCCACTCAAAGGATAGGAAGACACTCCGTCAGAAAAACACTTGCACATCATGTTTTGTGACATATTATTCACAATTTCTATGACATGGAAACAATCCAAATGTCCATGAACAGATGAATGGATTGAAAAAGTGTGGCACATATACATTATGGAATACTACTCAGCCATAAAAAACAATGAGACCCTGGCATTTGATAGAAAGTGGATGAATTCTCTGTGTAATAAATTACACTTTTTTTTAATCTCACGTGGGATTAGTTAGTGAGTATATGTAAAATGAATAGGAGAGTATTGGTGCATAGTAACAATTCAGTATGTATGTATTAACTCTTAAAGCTTTCATATTGATGGTCCAGTTTTTGAAAGACCCATTCATTTAGAGCTTGAAGGGAAGTTAGAGTCTTCTAGTCTGATATCCTGATTTTACAGATGAGAAAACAGATGCCCAGAGAAAACAAGTAGCTTCTGACCTAATTTGTGATAGACCCAGGTATTTAGTTCAGGTCTCTAATTCAGTTCAGTTCAGTGTTTTTGTTTGCTTTTACTTACGCTGGCCACCCTCTACATAAGCCTTTGCCCTTCCAAAATCTGACCACATCTCAAGTTCCTTGCCATCACCCACGCTCTCGGTTCAAGCCACCATTCTTACTGCCCTGGATCTCTGTGGGAACCGACTACCTAGGATTCCTGCTTCTGCTCTTGCCCCTTTCAATCTGTTCTGAATTTAGCAACTTAGACTATTTAGAATAGTTTTTGTTTTGTTTTTCTTTTGCAAAGTGTTATGTCTCCTACTCCATCTCCTATTAATTTTTTTTTAAGAGAATAATTTTATTTAACTTTATTTATTTGTTTGTTTTAATTTGACCTGAGAGGGAGAGAGAGAAAGAGAGTCAGGGAGGGAAATCGAGAAAGCAAGTTGCCAAGTCTGGTACTCCAACTGCAGTCAGCCATGTGGAAGTCCAGTACCCCCAACCACCAGGGCACCTGCCCTTCTCTTTTTTTTTTTTTTTAAAGAAATTTTTGCTATAGGCTGCATATGCTCATCAGAGACAGAGATAGACAGAAAGCAAGAAATCACCACCCCGGGGGGATGGCTATGCAATCTCTTCTCCTCCATTCTCCTCTCAGGATTTTGGGCACATGTGCATGCACCTGAGTGCATGTGCACACATGCACACACACACAGCTGTCATGAGTTTCAAGCCACCAGCTCTGGGGCTCGAACCACGATCAACCATGTGGGAGTCTAGTACCTTAACCACTATGCCACCTACTGGCCCCATTTCCTATTACTCTTTTTTTTTTTGGAGAGGTTTTTGCCATAGGGTGCGTGTGCTCGCCAGACAGAGAGACATAGAGACAGAAAGCGAGAAATCACCCCCCAGGGGGGATGGCCACGCTGCAATCCCTTCTCTCCATTCTCTTCTCAGGATCTTGGGCACGCATACACACGCACCCAGCATGAGTTTTAAGCCACCGGGTCCGGGACGTGAACCGTGGTCGACTACGTGGTAGTCCAGTGACATAGCCATTACGCTAACTACTGCTGGTCCCTCCTATTACTCTTGATCATTCTATGCCAGCCTTCCTGCCCTTCACACTATTTTTGTACGTATAGGGCACGCTCAGTCTCAGGGTCCTGCCTTTGCTATTTTCTTTAACGCTTTCCACCCGTGATTTGTAAGATATGCTCTCTCATCTGGGACTTTCCTTTGTCCTGTCACGATCAGTCCCCCATAATTTACTACTTGATAACATATTTTCTATTTCTCTAGGTGGTTTATTGCCTGCATCAGTAGGATGCAAACATCATAAGGGCACTGCTTGCTCATGGCTGTGTCCCCAATGGTGAAGGTAGTATCTGAGCAGAGGCGGTGCCCAGGAATGTCCAGTGACTTCATGAACGCACTGTACCCACAGGCCTATATTTAACAGAATGAATTTCTTCAGGTGTTTTTGGGATAGCATGAAACTAAGAAAAGTGCGATAGCTTTAATTGAATATATGGTGGTGTGGGACTTTTCAACACAAGAAAATGCATTTATTCGCTTACTTTACATAGCTTCCTTATTTTTGTACCTGTATAGCAAAATCAATATCCAGATATCTTTCTTGAATTAATCGCTAGAAAGGAAATCCTCTGCAAAGCCAAACTGAAACAACAGCCACTTCCGTAAAACTCTGGAAAGAGACGTTGGTTCTGGTGAGTCAGGGGAAAGCATAATTGTCTCATTCTCTCAGTTCTCAGAGAAACTTCAAAGAAAACAAAATGTAGACAGGAGGTCAGCCCTCATGAATCAGATTGCCGCTTGATGGGCTTTTTATAGACCTGTCACAAAGTGGAGCCCTGAAAACCGTGTTAGGTAATGGGGGTTCTGACAGACCCTTTAGCTCTGTTGAACTGGGAGGTGCTGCTATAATTCTGCTGCTTCTGATGAAAATTTCGAGTGTTTTCATTAGGTACAACAGCTGTTTCTATTACGGATAACAGATCCGAGAGGTGGTGATGCTGATATCAACTTCTAGTGGGCTCAGAACACAGCGTAGCTTGTACAATTAGGGTTTTTTCTTTAATTATTTTTTTTCTGTACATGCAAATTAACTCTGTAGCAGTAAAAGGAAATTGCTTACTTGCTACCGGAATTGTCTGAAAGTGATACGATCATCCTTTGTAGCGTCACATTAACCAAATTAAAAGCCCTTGGGAAGAATTTGGCACCCCGTTCCTTCCCATTCACGTCTTCCTAAAGACCTCTCAGGAGCTTCCATTTAGAAATCTATGATCATTACCAAGGCTTTTCATTTGGAAAGATTGGCTGCTCACCAGTGAGACTTCCGAGATGCCCAGTGGCTGGTGGAAGGGGCTCTGCGGTGTTATGATCTCGGCGGCCTTGACTGTACTGTTCTCCTGACTCCTGCTCGCTTGAAGGGTCACCTGGAACACAGAGACCCAGCCCTAGTCCTTGTCTACAAGATGGTCACCATCGTTTCATTCTCTCACTAAATGCGCATGCCACTCTTGTTGAGAGGCGGAATCTGTTCCTCCAAGCCTTTGAATCTAGGCTGGCTGTGACTACTCTGAGCAATAAGCCATGGCGGGAACTGCTGGGTCATTTCTGGGCCACACCTTCACATGGATTGATGGCTTCCACCTTTCTCTTGAGATACTTCTTGAAAGTGAACTGTTTGGAGCCAAATTTACATAGAAAGGCGACATTTAGATGCTCCAGTCAACTGTCTCAGCTGGTGGCTCTGTGAGTGGGCTGCCTTGATGTCTGATCCATTTAGTTCATTGACCTGGGACTCCAGCTCTGGGCATGAAAGCCATTTGACCGAGCTGCATGAGAGCCACTGAGCATGAGCAATGTAGCAAAGGGTGGTCAACCCAGAGAACTGTTAGACGACTGAATTGCTGTCTTAAGCTGCCACATTGGAGTTGTTTAAAACACAGCAATAGATGACTGCAGTAATGGTAAAGTGAGGAGACATAGGTTAAGTGCTCCTGTGGATGTGGGCATCAAAAACGCCAGCTGAGGGAACCAGCAGTTAGCGTAATGGCTATGTCGCTGGACTCCCACGTAGTCGACCGTGGTTCGTGTCCCGGACCCGGTGGCTTAAAACTCACGCCAGGTGCGTGTGCGTGCGTGCCCAAGATCCCGAGAGGAGAATGGAGGAGAAGGGATTGCAGCGTGACCATCCCCCCCTGGGGGGTGATTTCTCGCTTTCTATCTCTATGTCTCCCTCTGTCTGTCTGGCGAGCGCACGCGCCCCACAGTGAAAATCTCTCAAAAAAAAACAAAACAAAAACAAAAACAAAAAAACGCCAGCTGAGAGTGAGGTGGAATTAGCAGTCATCTACAAGATATAGACAGATGTCAATTTCACTTTCACCTTTTTAGCTGTATCTTAACTGAACTATTGTTCTATTATCACTTGGATTTATAAATCCAAATATTTACTGAGGAAATACAAATATTTTGGAGAGAGATCATGTTTTAAGCCAGAGTATAGCAAAAGTTTTCTGTCTAGAACCAGGGAGTAAATATTTTAGGCTTTGTGAGCTATTAAAGTCTTTGTGGTAACTACCAAACTCAACAAAGCTGATTCAAACAGCATGTAAATGGTTGCATGGCTGTGTGCAATAAATTTTATTGACCGAAAATAGGTGGCATGCTTGAATTTGACTTGAAGACTGTAGGCTTCTGATCCCTGTTCTAAACAATCATATCTGCAGTTAACAGAGACATTTACTATATTGCTTGGCTCTCATCGGCCTTAGGTTTGGTTGACCTTGGCCCCAGTCCCTCTTGCCAGTCCTTAGTCTCCTTGGTAGGCCTGTCCTAAGTTTGAAATGCACTCCTGAAGGCTCTCTTCTCACTTTCCTCCATGTACTCTTTCTATATCATAATGCCCAATCACACCCTTTTATCAATAGTTAACACCAGTTAGTCAATTGCTAAGACATCTCCATCTCTTTGGCATTTTATCTAGAATCCTAGGTACCCTGTATTTCCTTTTGAATATCTTGCCAGCACCCCAAGTTGAATGCATTTTGGTGCCAGCGATTAACCTGTAGTCTTTCAACACCTTTGCAGCACCTTCTATTGGGGGCCCAAGTTTGGGTTTAACGGGGTCCCTGCTCTAAGTTTCCATGTTTTACTCACTCTACTGTCTTCTCTTTGATTCCTCAGACCTAAGGGGTAGTTGCTGCTTTCTTTAATTGCTTCCTTCATGATAATTTACTGTTCTCCTTTCCATTTTCAGTTACCTAGCTAACAACATCCTAGTTAGTTAACCACTCTTTATATTAAATTTACCTTCAAATATCTGGCATGATTTCTGTCTCTTGAGTGAACTCTAAGAGTTGATGTTCTCAGTGCTGGGAGGTGGTGTGGTGGTTAAGGCACTGGACTCCCACATGACCAGCTGAGGTTAGGGTCCCAGACCTGGCGGCTTGCTTTCTCACTTTCCCTTTCTCGTTCTCTTACTGTGTCTCTCTGGTCAAATTAAAAAACAAATAATAATAACAAATAAAGTAAATACATAAATAATTTAAAAAATGTATATTCTCAGCTACAAGCTGCTGCCATGGGGTTCCCTTCCTTAATAAATGACATGGCAAACTGATAAACTTCTCCCTGTCACCTGCCACATTGCTCGAACAAATATCCAGCTATCGCTGTTAACTTTCTGTTTTATTTCAACTCCATGTCTCATCAGTGAACAGGGCCAGTAGCGGTGGATTCCTGAGGATTCCTTTTGTTTTTTAAGGGAGAGATTTTTTTTTTGCTACAGGGCGCCTACACTCACTGGAGAGATAGAGACAGACAGAAAGTGAGAAATCACCCCCAGGGGGGATGGTGATGCCAAAATCTCTTCTCCATTCTCCTCTTGGGATTTTGGGCACACACACACATATGCCAGGTGTGAGTTTTAAGCTGCCAGGTGTGGGACTCAAACCAGGTCAACTACATGGGAATCTAGCGATGTAACCATTACACCAACCACTGGTCCCCTGAGGATTCCTTGTAGTGTCCGCTTCCCTCCTTCTCTGTGCCTGCAACCCAAACCCAGCACCGCCATGCCTCACCCGGGTGATGATCAGCACGTGACTGGCCACATTTCTGCAGCCTCTCC
>NW_006159935.1:2255438-2264968 GCF_000334495.1 Tupaia belangeri chinensis | reverse complement strand
TGTCGTGAGTTTTTGAACGCAACACGCTTTCTTCCATTCTCGGTACAAACTGTTCCCTCTGGGGAGATCCCTTTTACCTGGATGACTATTACATGTGCTTTACATGTGGTGTAAATATCACTCTCTCAGAGATGCCTTTTCTTGTCTCCCAAACCAGCCTATTTTCCCGCTATTTGTTTTCATAGATTATCGAACATCCCCTTTTTTCTATAATACTCAGTAGAAGCTTTGAGTTGTCAAAAAGTCATGATGCATTTTTGCATAGGAAAAATATGTCATGACTTCTGACAACTCAATATATATAGCCACATAGATGGTAAGGCCCACATAGGCAATGAATATTTGCTGAATTCAGTTGTTTTCTGATTTTTTATATATATATATATATATATATATATATGTGTGTGTGTGTGTGTGTGTGTGTGTGTGTATGTGTAACTCTACTGTCTTCTCTTTGATTCCTCAGACCTAAGGGGTAGTTGCTGCTTTCTTTAATTGCTTCCTTCATGATAATTTACTGTTCTCCTTTCCATTTTCAGTTACCTAGCTAACAACATCCTAGTTAGTTAACCACTCTTTATATTAAATTTACCTTCAAATATCTGGCATGATTTCTGTCTCTTGAGTGAACTCTAAGAGTTGATGTTCTCAGTGCTGGGAGGTGGTGTGGTGGTTAAGGCACTGGACTCCCACATGACCAGCTGAGGTTAGGGTCCCAGACCTGGCGGCTTGCTTTCTCACTTTCCCTTTCTCGTTCTCTTACTGTGTCTCTCTGGTCAAATTAAAAAACAAATAATAATAACAAATAAAGTAAATACATAAATAATTTAAAAAATGTATATTCTCAGCTACAAGCTGCTGCCATGGGGTTCCCTTCCTTAATAAATGACATGGCAAACTGATAAACTTCTCCCTGTCACCTGCCACATTGCTCGAACAAATATCCAGCTATCGCTGTTAACTTTCTGTTTTATTTCAACTCCATGTCTCATCAGTGAACAGGGCCAGTAGCGGTGGATTCCTGAGGATTCCTTTTGTTTTTTAAGGGAGAGATTTTTTTTTTGCTACAGGGCGCCTACACTCACTGGAGAGATAGAGACAGACAGAAAGTGAGAAATCACCCCCAGGGGGGATGGTGATGCCAAAATCTCTTCTCCATTCTCCTCTTGGGATTTTGGGCACACACACACATATGCCAGGTGTGAGTTTTAAGCTGCCAGGTGTGGGACTCAAACCAGGTCAACTACATGGGAATCTAGCGATGTAACCATTACACCAACCACTGGTCCCCTGAGGATTCCTTGTAGTGTCCGCTTCCCTCCTTCTCTGTGCCTGCAACCCAAACCCAGCACCGCCATGCCTCACCCGGGTGATGATCAGCACGTGACTGGCCACATTTCTGCAGCCTCTCAGCCTGCTCTTCCTGCCACAGCCCTAGAGACGTCACAGAAACTGCGCTACTTAAACACACTGGCGCTTTCCAGACCCTTATTTATAAGTCCATTTGTGATCTCACCTGTCCTGCCTCCGTGACTCATTTTGAAGTATCTTCTTGACTCTTTTGTGAGTTTTTGAACGCACCACGCTTTCTTCCATTCTCGGTACAAACTGTTCCCTCTGGGGAGATCCCTTTTACCTGGATGACTATTACATGTGCTTTACATGTTGTGTAAATATCACTCTCTCAGAGATGGCTTTTCTTGTCTCCCAAACCAGCCTATTTTCCCGCTATTTGTTTTCATAGATTATCGAACATCCCCTTTTTTCTATAATACTCAGTAGAAGCTTTGAGTTGTCAAAAAGTCATGATGCATTTTTGCATAGGAAAAATATGTCATGACTTCTGACAACTCAATATATATAGCCACATAGATGGTAAGGCCCACATAGGCAATGAATATTTGCTGAATTCAGTTGTTTTCTGATTTTATATATATATATATATATATATATATATATGTGTGTGTGTGTGTGTGTGTGTGTGTGTGTATGTGTATATATACACACACACGTATAAATGTATACATGTTTGTATTTATATATATCTCTACATATACATATGTATGCATGTATATAAGATGTGTGTAATGTGTGTGTATACACATATAGCCTCTGGGTTGGTTAGAGAAGAATGCATGTTTCTTCAGAAGAAATAGCCAAGCCCGAATCCTGTAGGGTTGGCTGTTCTCCTTTGAATTCATGGCCTTGGTTTATTGCTCTCACTCCTGACACCAGTCTCTCTTTGTGGGTTGAGTGTTGAACATGTTGAACAGAATTCACTGTCTTGGGGTGGACTGAAGGGTCTACATTGTTGACTTTTATGTCTTCAGGAAGTCCTCTGGACTTAGGAAAGTCTCCCGAGTACCCGAAGTCAGGCGCATCTTGGTCTGGATGTATTTAAATGGGTGTAGCCATCGAAGCCACGTTGCTCTGCTTCTAAAATCCAGTGTGTTCTCCTCTACGGAGAACATAAATGTGCTAATGTCTTCGTAGTTCCTGAAATGTAGCCATATTACTCAAAATGGGGGAAGTAATTGGGGAGTGAATTAAAACACTGATGAAAGGGCTTTAAACAATGATGTCAACCAACAACGAAGAAGCAGATAATGAAAGTCGAATAGAAAATGAGCATGACAATGAAGAGGAATCAAGAGAGCCTATGCCCACCGCCTGCTGGAAAAGCAGACCTGAGGGCACAGGTGGAATAAGTCCATACTTTGGTTACACTTCCAGGGACAGCGAACTGCATTTACTGCAAAAAGAAAACAATCCAACAAAAAAACACACTGGAGAAGGTTTTTTTGTTTGTTTGTTTTTTCCCCTAAATAGATTTGGCCCAAGTTGGACATGTTCTTTGAGAAGAACGTATCTTTTTCCTCCAGTTCCAGTTTTACCTTTTGGATGGTATTCCACACACGTTCTTTATCGTTCCTTCTTCCTTCAAGGGTGTCCATAGCATCTGCCATTAGTGACTGCAGCTGTGGCACCAAGATAAAAATTATCAGTGTGGAATTCACACAGAAATAACTTCTCTAAACACACAGATTAAAACCTAATTAAAAAATCATTTGTACGCTGATGATTTTATTACTCATCTTCCCACAATGAACACCGCCACCTCCTCTTTGCCTCAGTCATTACTGAGTATAACTGCAGATATAAAATACTGAGACAAAAGGGAAAGTCTTCCTGAAAATTTGTCGGAAACATATAGGTTTTAATGTAGTCAGTGTGGATGTTTTGTTAAAAACAGATTTGGGTCGTAAAGGATGAAGGCGGTGGTGAATTCTCTCCGGAAATGGCATGTAGAACATGAATGCGTTTCCGTATTTTCTCCCGAGGCTAATGCATCATAATTCCTGGCACCAAGCGAAAGCTCACCAGAGGACAATTCTGAAACTGCGCTCTTTTATCGCCTCTTAGGGAATCTAGCTCATTTACGTTCTCTTACGGTTCTTTGTTAAATTCCAAAATAAATGAATCTTTTTCTTTTTTTGAGTACTATTCAAAGGCAAGTTTACATATTCTACCCTTGGCCCAAAATAGGACGGTCGTATTCCAGCTGAAAACCATCCTCTACACGCAATGCATATGGCTGCCAAGGGGTGAAACTGCACCAAATCACGTGACATTCAAAGGTTAAAAAAGTCCTTTAAAAAAAGATCAAGTGGCCCATTCAGGTCCACGGCAGCGGGCAGCCTGAGCCCTGCAATAACTTTCGGTGCTTTACATACGGCAGAGCTTAGGTAGGAGGGCGGAGAGTCGAGCGCTCAGAAGTCTGCTCTTGCAGAGTTTATATAGCATCCTACTTGGAACTGGAAAGGAAAAACCTATTATTTAAGGTGATAACATCTTCTAAGATACATAATTTAAAAATATTTGGCGTATACATCTATAGCCATACATATTTCAATTTTTTTTTTCTGGTAGGAATAGAAATTATGAAGATAACCCATGAAATTCCATTTTCCAAGGTGCGAGATAGTGAAAAATTGGGCATTAGACAGTGATGTCAATAATGCTAGTTTGGCGCTATTTGTGTATATTTTGAAAAATAAGTATTTCCAGGCAAAAGACATGTGGTTAAGAACCCTTAAGTGCAGAGTACTCCCCTGTATTTTTCATTTTGATCTTGAATGTGCTTTTCAGGAAGACAGGATCAACATTTTGCTGGTTTCTTAAATTAACATTTTCTTTGCTTCCTCTTATCTCGGAGGAACATTAATCATCTCAAATTGGCTATAATATGCACTTTGAAGGCTGCACACTTACTGCAACTCCTGAATGTCTCGTGAATGGCAGGGTAAACAGCCCTTTAGAAGGCGTTCTTCCGCAGACAGCCACAACGGTTTAGAAAGGAGATTGCCAGTTTTGACTTAGTAATTCCTTGATTAAAGACTCACTTCATAGTTTTTCTCTTTCGTATGCATCATTTTATTATTTGGCTAGTCGGGCCATTGCATCCGCTCATTCTGAATACCAGTATTTATTTAATACACTTTTACCAGGTTTAAATGAACATTCTACAAGGTGGCAGCTCGTTTCTTGATTACATCTTCAAAAGCTCGAAGAGGGAGGGTTCCTTGAGTTATCTGAAAATTACAGTAATCAGTTTGGGTTGTTCTCATCCTTGCTAGGTGAATTCCATTCAAGTCTATAGTTTTAGCTACTCTCAATTAAAGCTTCCAAGTACAAAGGCCTTGCCTACAAGACATGAAGACCTTGTAAATTTTACCTTCCCTTGAATGGGCAGCACACTGTCTAGCAAGTGTGCTGTCATTTCTACTATTAATTATGACTGTAACACACACTGCTGTTTGAAGATTGTTTCTGTGAGATGTGCCTTTAATGCTAGATGGGTCTGTGTAAGGTTGAGAATGTCTGATTTTCTAAGTGGTTTATTAAGCTAAGAAAAAAAAATCCAAAAAACCCAGCTATATTGACTAATTACATTTTTGTTTCAAACAATTGCTTTATTGATTTAACTGTATACTAGTATGTGTTACGGCACTGCGGCTATATCCATGGTAACACCAGAAAGGGTTAGGAGAGCTCTAAAATTTATTTCGTGGGGTTGTTTTTCTGTAGAGGTATTATTCTCTTGTCCTGCCACGTTTTCATCCAAGAGGCTCATATGTTAACATACCTGAGAGTTTAAGAAACAATTTATTAAAACCCCATCTTACTTCAAACAGAAAGTCGGACACAGAAAATCAACAGTCAGCCCTGTCCCCAGTTTCTACATGGCACGAAGTTTTTTGCTATTAAAAAGAAATGGAAGTTAGAGTTGATGCGGGCAAATAGAAGCTGGGCGCACACACACCTTCCGACGTTTTCCGGTTTCTTCATTAGAAGGCTCCGTGAGGGTTGGGACATTTTCCTTCAGACTACATTTATTACCGTGATTTTGTCCCCCCGATCCTATCACATTTCTCTTGGCTCAAGGCCTGTGAAATCCTCAAACAAAGAGAAGAAACACTCACCAAGTCTGCCTCCTGCTGACTGATGTCCTGCAGGTAGGGGATGGTGGCCAGCTCGGCCATCGCTTGGTGAGTCACCTGGGACTGCTCCTTCACTCTCTGCAGCTGGCTGAGCAGGCTGGCGTACTGCAGCTTCGCCATCACCCCTGAGCACGCACGGGAGCCCCCCTAGGCCCCAGAGAAAGGGAAGTGTGTTAGAGCAAGACCACAGAACGAGACCTCTCCTTGGGGGCTGAAGTCGGAGCGTGCTAGAATGTAGTTAGATCTTCCAGAAGCTATGCTATGAAGCGCAAATCAATGTTTCCTTCCATCATTGTATAGAATCGTTTACACCCTTTTTTCCCAGTAGGCGAATATACTGAGGAGTCCCTTCCAGCGTAACTGAGATGAGTTTACTGTTGCCCTGTGTTACAGAGCGAGGTCGAGGGGCAAGAAGTGCTGAAATCAAACCTGGCCTCCACTCTCCCGGTGGTGATCAGACAGGGCTTTGTCTACCTATAGGGGATGACTTTGTGTATGTCACCGAAGTGTTAGAATGGTGAGGACTTGTCTACTGTCTCCGATATAAGATAAACTTACTTTATGTAAACTGAGTCCTGAGCAATGTTATGTAAGATGGATTCTGTTCACCCAATGGACTGCATGCACTTCCAGCTTCCCTTGTACCGCCGTTCTTGCCGAATGACCTTCTGCACTGGCTCCTCGGGCTGTCCCGACAACCGGCAGGATTTATTTTGAAATGGACCACTGTGCACATTAGTAAGGACTTTCAACCACCACCAATCTTTTGAGATGTTGGTCAATGGAAACAAAGTTACAGCTAGACAAGAGGGACAATTTCTAGTGCCACGCAATACGGAAGAGTTACTATAGTTACCTATACTTAATGTAGTTAATAACTACTCCTGTCCATCTCAGGAAGGACGATTTTGAATATTTCCGACATAAGCCCAGGACGAATGTCCGAGAAGACAGCTGTACTAACTGCTCTCATCTGATCAACATACATTGTGCTCTTATATTAAAAAATCACATTGGACCCACAGATATGTACAGTGATTACATGTCGATAAAAAAATCTAAAACCAGCCATGTGGAGGGAGGAAAAACTGCAATGCTTGCTAGGAAAAAAAATGTTAATCAGAAAATTTTTGGTAATTGCATTTCACATGCCGGTGCCCAAAAGAGAAAGGAGCAGCCCTTGTTTCCGGAAGGTTCTCTCCTGGACCTGCACCAGTATCACTAGGCTGCTATGTAACTGCCTGCCTGTTAAACAGTTTACAGACTAGGCAGTTAAGCTGAGTCCTGGGCTCACGCAGGGAACCCCAACTTCTGGATGAGTGGCCTTCGAAATATAAAATGTGAGCAAAATGCCTTCCCAAATATTAAGATACCTTAAACGGAAGTTTGAAAGCAAAACACTACCTTAAAGTTGAGTACTAAGGGCTTTTTTGGTTTGTGTATACTATGAAACAGAATATATTCCAGAAATTAGAGAAGGCAGACAGGATTTCTTTTTCTTTCTTTCTTTCTTTCTTTCTTTCTTTCTTTCTTTCTTTCTTTCTTTCTTTCTTTTATTTTTTGGAGAGGTTTTTGCTATAGGGCGCGTGCGCTCACCAGACAGAGACAGAGAGACAGAAAGTGAGAAATCACCCCCCAGGGGGGATGGCCACACCACAATCCCTTCTCCTCCATTCTCCTCTTGGCATCTTGGGCATGCACGCACACGCGCCCGGCGTGAGTTTAAGCCGCCAGGTCCGGGACTCGAACCAGAGTTGACACAGTCATTATGCCAACTGCTGGTCCCAGGATTTCTCTTTCTTGAAAGAGAATCTCTTGTAAAGAAACAAAACGTTAGAAACCAGTATCATGAAAGGACATCTGACCTTCACGTGAAATCAGAAAACAGTTCTTTCTGAAGTGTCATACTCTTACTTGACTGACAGCAACCTCTAGAAGCTGGCATTTTTTTCTAGAGTCTTGGAAGCGAATGAAGGCATTGTTGCATTGTATTTGTTTGATTTCTCCCTCGCATCTACCTATGCTGTTCAACGAATGCGCTTCTGTTGGCATTACTTTGCTCTGATTCGTTATCTGTCTGAAAACCTGTAGAGCCATGGAAGCTATGATCACGAATGGTGGGTCCGGGGTCCCTGTGCTGCGTCGATGAAGTAGCTAGCCTGCCCGCTCAGATTAAACCTGGAGCTAGACAATGGCACTCTGTCAGACAGGGGAAAGCAAGCTGGGGGAGAAACCGTCTTCTTTTTGAAGAAAAACTGCTTCCTTTGTCCTTTAAAACAAACAATGGGGCCGGTTGTAGCCCGGAAGGATCCGCAGCCTGCTCGGCTGGCTCACCATCAGTGCAATTTTCCCAAACACCCGGAGAACAGAAGTGCGGGGAGGCCGCCCGCCTCGTCAGCTTGATTGTGGGATTCGTAAGAGCAGGAAGAGCTCGGTATGAATACCGCATGAGGGCGAGAGCTCGGGTGACGCTGATGGTCGCCGTCCTCGCCTGTCCCCAGCCCAGTGCCGTTTACTTGCCAGGAAACTAGATTCACATTTACGTACACGAGATAGAGGCTTTTGAAGGGCAAAATGAAAAAAGAAAGGAAAATTGACATGGAATGCCAGCAGGGAGGCTACAGTGCTGTTGCTCTAAGAAAATGAAGGAAATAAGGAAAATGGAGGAAGTAGCTTAACTATCTAGTGGTAGCAAAGGCTCAGTCTAAGGGAACCCTCCAATGGCTCTTCAGGAGAGAGCAGAGCGCCCCCTCCCTCTGGGGAGCCTGTAAGGAAGTGGGGAGATCCTCAGGGGCACAGTGGAGGTGGGGTAAACAAGGCTGGAAGGAAGCCTTGGGTCAGAGGCCTGCCTCCCTGCGGCAGTTGTCGGTGTGGGGCAGGTAAGTGGCGCTCCGCACAGAGAAGCAGAGTCCAAGTATTAGCTGTGTGTTTCCATTCGGCGTAACATATAGAAACATTAATTGCAAAAAAGGGGGTAGGATACACATTATCGTTCACTTCAAATGTGCATATGTAAACATTTTTTATGCTTCACTTGGAAGAAATTAAAAGTAAAATTAATGAGGTATTGAAAACGTGGTTAGTTAGGTCATTTTTTTGGCAAGCCAGCCTGTGAAGGAGGCTTCATGCATGGCAAGACGTGGTATTATTTTAACTCCTTCACATTAGCCCAGGAAGCACAGTACGTAAGGTTTGAAACTGACAGCAGCCAATAAAATTAATGAATGGGAAAGCAGAGCGCCATCCAGGAACACGTGAAACAATTGGGACAGAGATTCAGAGAAGGAAAGTACCATCGAATCATGGCACTGAGGGGCTGAGGCTCAACAGCATCAGGAGCCAGAGAAGGGTGGGCACGGATTCTAACTCGCCAGGTGCCCGTCGCCCTGCTGGGCCACGTGCATGTGCCTGGCAGCAGCATCTGTGAAGGCGAGGACAGTAGGGTCAGACGTGTGAAGGGACACATGGAGACATGCAGACCACAGGGAAGCCTTTTCGTCACCCACCATGTTAGTGAAAATTCATGCTCCCTAGGTCGTTTTCACACTTCTTTGTCAGAGTCAGATTCATTCGTGTACTTAAATGTCTATTTATTTTTTTAAATGAACTCCAACTACAGATACTTTCCATGTCGTTTTATGTATGTTGCCTCCAGCCACTGGCCACCCTTCCATTTCAGAGTCAGGTACTGCATGTTGGCAAGAATACGGAAACAGTATTCGGAAGCTTTGACTTCTAGGCCTAGCTCTGTGAGCCTGAATATATCACTACTACAAGCTACAGTTTCCTCGTGGGTAACATGAGGTGACATGATGTCACCAAGTTGTGAAGATCAAATGACATCATGTGAGGAAAATGCTTTTTAAATTGCATGGCACTCTGCATGTGCTCCTCCTGAACCCCAGTTCCTGAGTGGGACTTTCTGCACATAATCAGCACCTTGTTAAGAACCAGGACTGCTCTGTGTTTTGTTTTTTTTTTTTTTTTTTTTTTAGTTTGTTTGGGTTAAAATTTTTTGGGCCTGCCCTG
>NW_006159935.1:2170036-2254310 GCF_000334495.1 Tupaia belangeri chinensis | reverse complement strand
TCCCCCCCTTTTTAAAAACCGGGGCTTCTTTGTTTTTTTTTTTTTTTTTTTTTTTTTTTTTTCTAGTATGTTTGGGTTAAAATTTCTTGGGCCTGCCCTGTGGCTCTCAAGTTTAAGAAGTCAGATCCCACACTGAATCCTGGACCTGGAAACATGAAGAACACACTAGGAACATGCACATGTGTGCCCCAGATCCCATAAGGATGGAGAAGCGGGGAGGGGACTGTGCCGTGACCACCGCCCATGGTGCTTTCTCTCTCTCCTCATTTTTTTTTTTTTTTTTTTTTAAGGATTTTGCCACAGGGTGTGTGCCACAAACCCTCTCTTCCTCTCTCCTGTTGGGATTGTCGGTATGCACACACACATGCCTGGAGTGATGTTCAAGCCTCCGGGCCTGGGACTCACACCACGATTGGCCATGTGGGAATCCAGCACCTTAATCACCGCGCCACCTGCCGGCCCCCTCCCTCTCCTCTTGCTGACTCTCTGGTGAATGCATGTGTGTTCTGACAAATGAAAACAAAAAAGAAAATGTATCGACTGTGAAATATTTTAGGGATTTGGAAGGAAGAAAGATTTTTTAGCTTTAGAATATTCTTACTTGCTTTATAATTTATAGCTTATGTGGAAGGTAAACTGCTGCCTATCTTTTAGTGTGTAGTTTATTGAGAATAAAGACATGCATCTCTTATCTCAGTGGAAGGAAATTGAAAATGGAAGCACCAATAAAAAAATTTCACACAATAATATAATTCAGTGTATTAACAAATTAACTTTTTCCCTGAAGATACTAGGTAGAATTATAATGCAATATTCACAAGCTGATTACTATTTATAAAGTAATCAATATGTTTAGGGGATAGGTCATTAAATCTATCATTAGACTTATCTCCTAAACATATTGACATTAGAAATCTTGGCATTGTCTAAATATTATTGAGATGCCTACATGCTTATTATTATTTATGTGACTTAATATAAATACGACAATACTTAAAAATTATATAACTCATTCTGGTCATAATATTATGTCAAGTATAGCTTTATCTTTTGGGTTGCCAGCTGTTACAAGTACCGAAGTGGTTTTTGTAAAATTGTTTGCAGGTGCGTATGCTTGCTAGCGTGCCACAGAGAGAGAAGGAAAATGAGGACTCACCCCTCTTGGAGAAAGGTCACACCACAAACCCTTCTCCTCCAACTCTCCCTCCTGTTGAGATTATGGGCACCCATCTGGCTTGTTCTTCAAGCCTCTGAGTCCAGGACTTGAACCATGCAGTAGGCTATGTGGGATCCAGTTGCCTTAGCCACCACAACTGGCTTGCCTGAGAGCTGAGGTTTCAATGATTGTACTTCATATTCCAAAGCCATTTCTACTAAGCTATGTTGTCCAAATACATTAAACTACCTCTGGACATACATGACACCTAATGTACTTCTTAGCTATTAGGCCTACATGAAGATGTGGATGATTCAAAAGGACTACTTTTTACTTTACTCTAGTGAAAAGTAAAATCATGTCTCAGGTACCAGTGTTAAGACTGACTGAAAATTCTGTGTTGCCCAAGACATGGGTCACTATCTTGGAATGAAAATGCCTTAAATACTGGCTCTGGTTTTTTTTTTTTTTTTTTTTTTTTGTTTTTTTTTTAAGCTCACCAGAAAGACAGAGAGAGAGAGAGAGAGAGAGAGAGAGAGAGAGAAAGCGAGAAATCACCACCCCGGGGGATGGCCACGCCACAATCCCTTCTCCATTCTCTTTTCGGGATCGTGGGCATGCATGCACATGCACCTGGTGTGAGTTTAAACCACCGGGTCCAGGACTCAAACCGCTGTCAACTACATGGGAGCCCAGCAACATAGCCATTATGCCAACTGCTGGTCCCCAATACTGGCTCTGTTCTGCTGGCCTGCTAAGCTCATGGTCGGAGCCTGCTGTCAGCGTGGCTGCCACCTGAGTCTGGTCCTGCAGTGGGCAGTGTGTCTGCTCCAGGGCTGGAGGTGACCTCTCTAATCCTGCCTGTGTGACGAGACGTGAGCATGGGTGAGCTAAGGAAAGACTGGAAATCCACAGAGCACTGGCACACCCTTCGTATTCCAAGAAAATGTCATTTCAAAGTACGTAGTTTGTATAAAGAAAAAGAAGGGTATGGAAGAACAGAATTGGGGGGGGCAGCAGGTGGCACAGTGATTAAGGTACTGGGCATCCACATGTCTGACCGTGGTTTGAGTCTAGGATCTGGTGGCTTAAAAATCACACTGGGTGCATGTGTTTGCGTGCCCAGCATCCTGAGAGGAGAATGGAGAAGGGATTGCAGCGTGGCCCTCTGGGGCGGGGTGATGTCTTACTTTGTCTCTCCATCTCTCTCTCTCTCTCTCTCTGGTGAGCTACATGCTCCCTATAGCAAAAAATCTTGAAAAAAGTTATTTATTTTTTGTCAAAGCAAACTAAAACCAATACAAATAATTAAAGCGTCTGAGATTCTTACTACTCTACAAAGTGCTTTAACTTGGATGATGTACTGTGGTCTCACACCAGCTCTGTAAAGTGGGCCTGACACACATCAGCCCATTTTATAAGTGAGAAATGACAGCGTCCATGTTATGTGACTTGCCCCCAGGCGACTGTCAGAGCACAGCGTGGGTGCAAAGCTTCCGGTACAGGTGTCACGAACAAGGGTAACAATAGTGGGGACAATGCGGTGCCTAGATCTTACAAACACTATTCAAGAAACTTAACAAACACTACTGAGGACTGCGAGGGTCACTATGTAGCAATCGTGTCTGGCCACCGAACTCATGGGTTGCCTCATGAAACTAGGGTCCCTTTGTAACCAGTTTTCTTCAGTCAGCCAAGCCAGGGACATGACTCCTGAAAGCTGAGGTGTAGGTATACTGTGGTTCCTGGTCCTCCAGGGCGGCTGGCTTCAGTTTCATTAGAACTCTTTAAGATAATTTGGAACTGTTATCCCTCACAGAGGTGAGCATAGGAAGGGTGGTGAAATTCTTTGCCGTTAGAAAGTGGGGGACCGGCGGATGGCATGACGGTTACATCGCTGACCTCCCATGAGGTCAATGGTAGTCCAAGTGACTTGGCGGCTTAAAACTTATGCTGGGTGTGTGTGTGTGCATGCCCAAAATCCTGAGAGGAGAAGGGAGGAGAGGGGATTGCGAAGTGGCCATCCCTATGCGGAGGGATTTCTCACTTTCTGTTTGTCTGTCTTCCTCTGTCTCTTCAGTGAATACATGTGCTCTATAGCAAAAAATAAAACAAGACAAAACAATAAAACCAACTCTAAAAAACATAGAAGCAGTACTGAGATTCAATCTAAAGGTGATGAGTTATTAATTAAATGCTAAGGATCTTACTAATTATCTATATATGAATTGCTAGAGGGTACGTGTGCTGTTGGGGCCTTGGGTACGCATATACCTGGTGTGTTTTTCAAGCTGTCAGGGCCAGGATTTGAACCTCAGTAGGCCATGTGGGCTCCGGTCCCCGCTCGGCTTGGGGCGGGCACTATGGTTTTTTAGATACATGTACATTCACATACAAATTGCCAAATGCCTAGAAAGCCCTTTGAGAGGCGAGATAGCACAGAGCTCACAACGGTGAAAAGTGTGTAATGCCTAGATAGGCCCAGCCTGTGGGCACGCCGCGATCGGAGCTGGCAACAGATGATGTGGCATTTTTTTAAAAGAATTATTTTTTTTATTTAACTTTATTTATTATTATTATCATTATTATTTTCCAGTTTGATCAGAGAGACACAGAGAGAGAGAGAGGAAGTGAGAAAGCAAGCCACCAGGTTTGAGACTTGAACCGTGGTTGGCCATGTGGGAGTCCAGCGCCTTTAACCACCATGCCACTTGGTGGCCCCGGTGTGGCATTTTCTGACAAGTGACCAGGTAAGGCAGGCTTCACCCCTGACTCGGGGCACAGGCAGATCACCTCAGCCACGCTCAGCGCACTGGCTCTGCCACGCCAGCCAGGCACAGAAGACGATGGCTCGTGTTCGCACAGCCTCCGCTAACAAGGGTCTGGCGACGACAGCAGTGGCTATGGGTTATCATTAGGATCCGGCGGTTGGCAAGGGTGTGCGAGGCTGTGTGCGTATGTGTGTGTGTGTGGCAAGAGGAGTTGTGATAGAGGGTCCACGGCTGAACAAGGCCCAGCATTTCTGGTAGAGCCAGTGAGATTGCTGTGAACTGACAGTGTGTCCCGAAATTCCTATGTCAATGGCCTAAGTCCCAGTGTGTTGGTGTTTGGAGATGGGGCCTTTGGAAAGCCATTGGGGTTAGATGAGGTGATGAGGTGGGGCCCTCATGGGCATTAACAGTCTTAGGAGGAGAGACACCCTAGAGCTTGCTCTCTCTAGGACACGATGAGAAGGCAGTTACCCACAAGCCAGGAAGAGGGCCCTCACCAGAACCCCAAGGTGCTGGCACCCTGACAGGAGACGTCTAGCCTCCAGAACTGTATGAAGATACATTTCTCTAGGGATTTTTTTTGGCAGCTAGAGCCGACTAAGACCTAGATGGACTTCTTATTACTGGAACAGGATAGGTGAGGGAAGGGTGCATAGGAAAAACTTTAATGGGTACAAGAATGCCTGTAAATAAGAGGAAGAGGTTATGGGATGGCGCATCACAGCCGAGTAAGCATACGGGTGATTTGGGGGCCAGCAGGTAGGGTGGCAGTTAAGGCACTCGATTCCCACAGGGCCGACCATGGTTCAAATTGCAGACCTGGTGGCTTGAAGATCACACCGAACATTGTGTGTGTGTGTGTGTGTGCCCAAAATCTGAAACTGGGGGGAAAGGGATTGCAGTGTGGCCATCTCCCCTGAGGGGTGAGTTCTCACTTTCTCTCTCTGTCTCTTTCTGGTGAGTGCACAAACCCTATGGAAAAAACTTTAAAAAAGATGATTTCATACATGTTAAAAAACAAACAAACAAAGAAAGAAACCCTAGTAGAACTACTACCAAACACGCACACCAGAATGTAATGTTCAATGTTGAAGATGGTGAGCGTGTGTGGTCCTTGATTCGACTATGACCCACCGTAGGCATGTCTTTAAACGCTGTACTGTAGCCCACAAAGATATCGAATATATATACCCGGAATCATAATTAATAACATTTAAGTAAAAATAAATCAATAAAAAATAGAGCGTGGTTGAGTGGGGCATGGTTGTGGCGGGGGGGGGGGGGCTTATGGAGAAAAAGCCCCATCTGAAAACCCCGTAGAGCCCTCTTCAGCTGTGACTGATTGCAGGAAGCAAGGCAGAAAGGGTTAAAAAGGCCAAAGTGCAGAACCAGCCAAACCCAGAGGGCAAAGGTGCAGCCTGTGCACAGCAGGTGCAGAGGTGTGAAAGGTGGTGCCAGAAGCAAAGGACATGGGCGTGAGCCTGCTGAGAGTCCCTTCCCACAGTGGGACACCAGCTCGGAACCCTGTAAAGGCAGTAGCTGAATTCCCATTGAGGGAGATGGTGCCTCGGGAGCCCTAGCAGCCCTTCTCCATTCTGTGCCCCAAGAACCCTTTTCTGTGCTGCTGGGCCAAACCTGGTGTCATTCACTCACCACGAACGGCACCGAGCAGGGAGGACCTCTTGGTTCCCCACCCTGCATGGGTCAGCAGCCCTGAGTAGGGAAGTCAGTAAAATGAGCTTCCGTATTTATAGTGCATAGGATTACAAATCATGCGAGTAGATTAGGTGTTTTACAGCTTCCTAAAATGCTGAATAATGCCGTGGAGTGGGTAAACTGCCGACCAGATGTTAAGTAGCGGTCTGTGATGACGCCCTTGGTTCCCCTTGCGGGGCGAGAGCATTGAGTCAATGATGTAATGCAAACGCCAGGAGAAGGAAATTCTTCAAAAATTCCAACTCACGGGTCCTTAGAAAAATATTCAAAGAGGAGAAATCTGCAGCCTTTATAGCCCGTTAATGAGAAGTTCTCTTTATGTACCTTGCAGTACAATGGCTTACATTGGCTAAAATAGCACTGCATAATGCAGGTCTTCTTTGGGGCTTTTTGAAACTGAAAAGTACAAAGGTGTCTTTTTCCTGCATCACAGAAAAGGGTTAGATCATTTACCTTCAGGCTACACAGAGATCAATTGCTAATGTTTAGAGTAGCATCCATTCATCAGCCTGGGACAGGCAGCTTGAAAAGCTCCGAATTCTGTGTGGGTAACAAGGTGGTTGTGAGCAATAGCCCAATAAATAAAATGGAGACAACATCGCGCTTGCTAAAACCTGGTTACCGACGTGAAATGAGAATTAGATATCAAGAAAGCATCAAGAAAAGGCTCTTTAAAGAGACACTAGCCTAATAAAGGCTGGAATTGCAAAGTGCAGCATCGTAACACATTTTGGAATAGGAATAACATTAAGCTAAAATTTGCTTGTTTTTGTGAATGAGATTTATTGTGAATATTTCTAAAATCCCCCAACTCTTGTAATGTTTACAACATAAACTTTCCATTCTTCTAGAATTCTCTAATATTTATCTATTCAACAAATATAAAAGTCTCATATACCTACATTTAGTTGGGTGCTTCTAATAAAATCCAATACTGGCAAGATTCGTTTCCCCAGTATCTCCATGTGCCTCACCGTGTCTTCTCTGGTCAGGAGACTGAAGGGAGTTTTATGTTCTAGAAATTAGAAGGAAAAACTTTTATACAATTTGTTTTAGACTCCCGTTTCAAAATACTTTCTTTAGCAAGCTATAAACAGATGTCTCAATATGAATAGATTGAAATCGTTAGCAGAGAAACTTATCTCTAGACCTGATGTATAACAACAAAAGATCTATGGGGAGAAAGGCAGAGGAGACATTGCCCTTTAGAAATGTTATTTATTCATTTTCTTATGTTTCTTGATTGAGAGATCTCAGAGACAGCCTAAAACAATTCGCCTATCTCTGCAGAGTTAGGTTTTCCTGAGTTGTGAAAAAATGTTGTCATAAATGTGTCTGATTCTTGTCTTGTTCCTCGCTGGTACGGCTCAGATGCGTGGAGCCCAGTGATGGAATGTTCCTCAAAGTTCAGATAGGGCTCACAGGACACAGTGTCAGACAAAACACAAATTCTTAATTATGTGCTTAGAGCTAAAGAAATAAATGCAGCCTGATCTTGAATTCAGCTCACAGGTTTGCGATTTCACCTTTATATGAATATCTTCCTTAATTTTTGAAGTTTCAGCTAGAATTACTAGGTTACATCATCTAACCATACTACACTTCAGGAAATCTGAGTTGGTCTCATTACATAAGAAAATAGCGAAACAAATATTAATACAATAACAAAAAAATCCAAGTGACTTATGGTAGTTACCAGCTTCAATTATGATGGTATATGATGCTTTTGGCATTGGTGAGATACACATCTCTTATTTGCTATAGGGTGCAGGTACTTGCCGGAGAGAGAGAGTAAGAGAGAGAGAGAGAGAGTCAGAAAGCACCCCTTGGAGCGGGGGTAGTATCCATGCTACAATCCCTTCTCCGCCATTCTCCTCTTGGGATGTTGGGCATACGAGGGTCTGGGTCTTAAACTACGCAGTCAGCTATGTGGGACCCAGTTGACCTCACCGCCATGCCACCTGGCTGGCTCCTTGTGTGTGTTCTTGGGGGAAAGCTTTCTTGGAACCAGAATTTCAAGTATTGTTAACTAGCCCATAAATAAGAGTAGAAAGAGTTAATGATAACAGAAATATGTTGGAGCCCTACTGTATGGTAGGCCCTGTGATAAACAAGAGTCAAATAATACACACTTCCTGCCTTATATCCACATGGAAAGGTAATAGTAAGCTCAGTGACTTACCTGTAAATGTTGGCAACTTCCTACTTGATAATTTTTCCAAAAATTTCCCATCTTCTTTGTTTTTGAACCCAAGAGTCAAGAGATATTGTTGGGGAGGACAAGATGACCAGTCAACTGTCTGAGGCAGCAAGTGGAGTCCTTGAAGATCTGAAATATGGCGGGAAAATACTAAGAGACTTTGTTTGGTTTTAATATTTTCATCCTCTAGATTTTACAAACTGTAATTGGGAAAAGTGATGAATACAACACTAGAAGTACAAAGTAGGGCCATGTGGGTTGCACATGGCCAAGTCTGTGGTTCGAGTTCCAGACCTGAAGGTCTGAAAACCACTCCAGGCCTGTGTGTGTGTGCATGCCCAAAATCCTGAGCGGAGGAAAGAGGAGAGGGACTGCCGTGTGCCCACTCCCCTGGGGAGTGATTTCTCACTTTCGCTTTCTCTCTCTTTCTGGTGAGTGCACATATTGTATAGCAAGAAAACTTGAAAAAAGAAAAAGTACAAAGTAAAATGATATGCATCAAAAGGTCACATAGGTAATATATCAAAATCATTTTATAATTTATTTTTTCATAATTTAAACATGAAGGGTAACAATAACATATGACTAGATTACTTATCGTCTTTCCTCACGTTCAAAATAATGGACATTCAAAGCCCATTTTCAGGCTAAATATTTCCCCTGTGACTCTTTTTAAGAAAATTCCCCCTTTTTGGTTCATGGTTTAAGATGTAAGGAAATAATACTATATAAAAAGGAGGAGAAACATTTTCAAGTGAGAATTAAAATTCAAGGCTAATTAACTTAGTCAGTAGCATTTCTACGGGGCTGCCGAAGAAAATTTAAAATGATAAATGCATTGACTATTGTAATTAGACCGGGAAACAATTCAAGTGTCTTGAAAATCATTCTAAAACAAACTCCATTCTGAATGACCAGCGCTAATACTTACTGAGCACTTACTTTCTACCTGCCCCATCCTAAGAGTTTTGTGTGCGTTGTGCTTTTAAAGCTTCACGTGACTTTATTTTTATTTATTTATTTTTATTTTTATTTATTTATTTTATTCTGGAGAGGTTTTTGCTATAGGACTCGTGTGCTCACCAGAAAGACAGAGAGAGACAGAGAAACAGAAAGCAAGAAATCATCCCCCGTAGGGGATGGCCACACCGCAATCCCTTCTCCTCCATCCCATAGTGACTTGACAAGATTGGTGTTATTATCTCCACTTTATGAATGGGAAGCTGATGGGTACAGATGGGAAGTAACTTGCCCAAGGACATGGCTGAGAGTGGGCTAAGCATGATTCACACCTTGGCTGTCTGATTCCAGAGACAACGGGCCTAGAAATTTTACTCTGCTTGGGGAGCAGTTGGCTCTGGACTACTTTGGTGGCAGGGGTAAATGTCAGGTTCACTTAATTCATTTACATTTTGAGTAATGAGACTTTATTTAAAAATATTTATTTAATTTTATTTATTATTATCCCTATTTAATTTGGCGAAGGAGACAGAGGAAAAGTGAGAAAGCAAGCTGCCAAGTCTCGGACTCAAACTACCGTCAGCCATGTAGGAGTCCAGCGGCTTAACCACCACACCGCCTGCTGGCCCCACGAGGCTTCGTTTTGTGATAATAGGTTTCTCAAGTGAGGGGTGATGAACAGAGAGGTTTAATAAGCTCTTCTTGCCTAACACTGTCAGAAAGGGGAAATGTGAGATCTCAAATACCCCAGAATTATGATTTAATTAAAAACCATTTTTTTTAACAGAGCAAGGATGCAAATGCAATGGTTTAAATACAGCCGTCAGAGTTCACCTGTAATAATAAATAATAGCGACCAGCGTGGTGGCACGGTGGTAACTCGGCCTTCTGCAATACTGAAGCCACATGGGAAGGTCTGGGGCGCTCGTCCTGCGGTCTCTCTGCATACGTCGAGCCTACTGGGGCCCCAGGGTCTGGGACTGGCTGAGGGCTGGGGGTGGATTGTGGTGTGGAGACCCTGTGGGGTGCTCTCTCGCTCTCTCTCACAAGAGAAATAAATCAGTAAACTTAAAAAAAGAATAGACTACGCTGTGAAGCACTGAGTGTGGTTCTGTTCACCTAGCCCCACTCCAGCCATTTTGAGCTGCAGAACCCTTTGTCTAAATTAAAATTTGTTTGTTTAAAGCCAATGAAAGTCTAGCTGCTCTGCTTGAGGCCTGGAACACTGGCTGCCCACGCTGGTAGCGTAGCCACACATGCAATAGCCACCATGAGCCCCCGCAGACGGCACAATTAAGACAAAAACAAGTATGCTGATTACTTTAAGAATTAAAATAGCACAGCATGCTTTTAAAACATAAATGCAGATTAAAAACACACTAGAGATATATTCGTTTTGCTTTGGCGATTTATTAGATCACCTCTTAATATCAATGAGGGCAAGCATTCACCGGGCACTTCTGAGCTATATGCGGATCAGGCTTAGCTTTTTTTTTTTTTTTTTGGTTGAGGTTTTTGCCATAGGACACTTGCAATTGTTGGAGAAAGACAGTGAGAGGAGAAGTGAGAAATCACCCCTCAGGAGGGATGGCCACACTGCAATCCCTTCTCCTCCATTCTCCTTCTGGCATTTTAGGCTCGCATGTACACGCGCCTGGCATCAGCCACCACATCTGGGACACAAAACTGCAATCAGCCATGTGGGAGTCCAGCGCTCCAACTACCACGCCCCCTGCTGGCCCCCAGGATTATCTTTTTCACTTAACAACCATGGGCAGCAGGACAGGTTACTATGCCCATCTTACAGGTGATAAAACCGGGGTTTCAAGATACATGCCCAAGATCACACGATGAGCACGAGCAGGGAGCAGAGTTGGAAGGCAGGAGGCTGGATGCCAACTCACAGGCTTATCTTCTGAGACTGTTCCCACCCCAGTTTAGGATCGGGTGTCTGAATTATCAATGACAAATATAGAGTCAGGACGAGGCCAGCACAAGGCTGGTAAGTGTTCTCTGTCTAGAAAAGCACAAGCACAGGAGTTGTGCTCAAGAGTTCTCCGAACTGACAGTAATTGTAGGCACTTTGCCATGCACGTTGCAGCCTAAGCTGCTTCTTTAGCTAGTGTTTGCATTACATCCTGTTTTTTTTTTTTTAAAGGTAAAATAAACACAGTGAAAAACATCATATTCTACATTATTGTAGGTAAAATATGATTTGTGCATGTCATTTTCAAATGTGCAGGAACTTTCTTTCGTTTTGAAACCTGCAGCAGGTCGTCCATGCATACCCTCCGTGTGCATCCTGCTGCTATATTGCCCACGTACTGACAAAGGAAGCATTTGCTGCTTCTGCTGAGTTGCCAGTATTGGGTCGGGTGAAACAGCAATTAAGCAAGCTTGGGCACTGGCCCTGTCTCGGGTAGCCCATCCCAGCCAGAAGTTTGAAGTCACTGCTACATAGATATTATTATAAACACTTTAGGAGATTGACCTCTTCTTACCCTTAAATATTTGTTGGAAAAAGAGGAGCCCAATACTGCTGGCGATTAGACGAACTAGAAAAACTAGCATTAACTAGCACTACAGTTAAATTTTATAAAACACGCTTCAAATTGTCTTTCTTGTTCTCTTTGATCTTCTCTGCTTTATCTTGTGAGTATGTAATCCATTAATGTCCAGTTGAAATTTTAAAATGTGAGAGGTCCTTACATACACACTGTTGCACTTAGGGAAAAAAATATTTTCTTAACGATCATTCTTCTTCCGCTTGTCTGCAGAGTGTATCGCCATGGTATGAACATTTAGCCTAGCAGGTGGTCCATGACCCAAAATGACAACACACTCACCAGATGTTGAAGCTCATGTACCATTAATTTGAGTGCTAATTGTCCTCAATTTTGTGCTCATAAACTTCTTTCTACGTCCGAAAAGCCCTGTGCCACTGATGGATAGGAAAGTTAACCAGATTATATAGTCCTTCAGTGGGGATGTTAGATTGATTTAAAAAAAAAAAAGTCTCCTTTGCTCCCATCATGTCAGAAGAAAATTTGAGAGAAATAAATCCTTTAATGCATTTATTTGCAATTTATCACAATTGGAGATGTAATTTAAATGATTATGACTGAATTTATTATTAAAAGATTAGCTGCAGGCGTGATGCAGCTCCAGTTTTTACCATTAGGGAAGTGGATGCTTTCAATGATAATAAACTGTGCAGACTCGATTTCTTGCAGAAACGTCTCTTTTCATTCTTTTCCCTCCCGATGAAAGATGTCTGATTTTCAACAGAAGAGGTTAAGCAGTCTCCTCTTTATCAGGAATATTTCACTTTACCATGGAAGACTAGCATAGGCCATTTTTCAAGTCTTTGAATTATTCAAGCTTTCGACCTCTCAGTTCTGTGCTGCCTCTGTCTTAAAATGACCTTCCTGGAGTTGAGTAAGTCTCTGTCTGTCTCTTTCTCACACAAGCACACAGTGGTTCTTCTTCCTTCTTCTTCTCTCTCTTGGGCTCTGCAGATCTATAGCTGCTCAAGAGAACCAAGGTTCAAAAAGGCAAATAAATCCTCCTTCCTGTTTTAAGACCATGTAATAAAGGCATTGTTGGAAGAAGAAGAAGAAAAGAAGAAGAAGGAAAAGAAGAGAAGAGAAGAGAGAAAAGAGAGAAAAGAAAAAAAAGAAAGAAAAGAAGGATAGAAAAGGAGAAGGAAAAGCAGCAGCAGCTGATTCCACGTGGTGACCACAGTTCAAATCCCTGATCAGGTTGACTCGAAACACACTGGGCACAGTGATGCGTGGCCAAGATGTGAGGGGCTGGAGGACTGGAGGAAGGCGATCGTGGTGGAGCAGACTCTCTGGAGAGTGCTCCCCTCTCTCTATGCACACACACACTCTTTATCATGAATAAAGACAGAAAAGCTGTCTCCAGCTCGTGGGTATTCTCTCTTCACTAAGAGACCCTTGGGTCTATGCCTAGTAGTGTGGTTCTAGCCATTATTATTAACTTTTAAAGTTTATTTCTTCTGTGAGAGAGACAGAGACAGAGAGATAGGTACTTCCAACCAGGTTCCCATGCCGTGATCCATCCCCGTCTCAGCTGGCCTGGATCATGTGCACGTGCGTGTGCTCATGGAGGTGCCTGTGCCCAGGGCCTTCCCCATAAGGGCCCGATTGTGCTACCTCTGTGTCTTCGCCTGGCCCTCTACCTGTTATTTTTAACCAAAAGTTTGGGGGTCAAAGTCTTAATTCCATCTGAGCATTTTCACCAAGTTCAAACACAGCCTTTCCAAATACCTAAAAGGACATTGCTATTTGTTCATCATCCCAAAACATACCTCAGTAGAGCAAATATGTTCTTCAAAGGTGATTTTTTTTGGTGGTAATTTGCTATAGGGCACATGCACTCATGAGAGACAGGATGAGTAAGAGTGACAGAAAGCAGCCTCGATTTCCCCCTTTGTTTGGAATTGGGTATGCGTGCACACGTGCCTGGTGTGTTTTCCAGGCCACCATGTACCAGAACTCAAATTGCATTGTCAGTCATGTACAATCAGGCTACCTTCATCACCATGTCACCGGCTGGCCCTCAAAGTGATTTTAAAATCTCCACAACTTCTCTAGTCCCTGAGTTTTACCAACACGTTATGAGAAGAGCCAGTACACTAGCTCAAAACTCTGGAGCTGTTACTGGCTTTCCTTTCTTCTAATTCCCTGACACCAGTGAGTATCAGGAACGGCCATCTGCTCAGTCCATCTCCTTCCAGCCCTGCTCTTGGCATCACCACGGCCGCCACCTCGGTTCAATTTCTCATCGGTAACATCTGCATTCCCTAAAGTCTCCCAGCCACCCTCACCACCGCCAACACTGTCCTTTTCTACTTCATCTCCATGCCGCCACCCAAGGAATATTTTCGGAATATCACCTTTGTCACTGTCACATCCTTCCTCATGAATTAGTGATGTCTTTCCTGGCATTGACGGTTGTCAACTGTGAGCATCTACACCTGATTCCTACATGTCCTCTACTATGAAATCTGTGTTATCGATTCTGTCGATTTTTCTACTTGGCCCAACCAGCGTGTATGTCACCTTGCTCTCCTGTTTGTGATGTTCCCAGCCAGAGTCACCCACCGATTTTCTCCGTATTCAGTAGATCCCCATGGACCCAGGTGTGCCTAAAATAAATTCCGCTTTGCATAGAAAAAAATTTTTTCTTAATATTTAATTATCCTTCCTTGAAATTCTTAAAGAACATTTCTCCTCTTTGTTCTAGAATGAATCTCCTGCTTCATGGGGGCCTGTATTATCTTCCCGAAAGGTTTTCTTCCCTTGTGGATCACATCTTCAAGTTACATTCACACCCCAAGCCCCCAGTAGGTTCTCAATTAAGAACTGAATTGAATTGAATTAAATGAATTGAATCTAAAAATGAACTTTTCAAATTCCAAAGTTTTTTCCAAATTCAAAATTTAAAAAAAGAATTATTAATTTTATTATTATTATTGTTATTATTTGATAAGAGAGAAAGAGAAAGTGAGAAAGCAAACCGCCAGGTCCAGGACTTGAACTATGATTGGCTATATGGGAATCTAGCACCTCAACCACCATGCCACCTGCTGGATCCCCAAATTCCAAATTTTTAATGGTCCAAATAAAAATAGAATTGCAAAAAGTAATAAAAGGCAAACAAAACTAATGAAATGTCCAGAGTTTCCAAGATATGATTTACTTTCTGTCACTAAACTTAGAGGAAAAATATAAATCCGCCCCCCCACAGTCTTTACTTGACTTGCCAAAATCTTAAAAGTGTTCTTTCATCTTATGAAGCAAAATATAAAGGGACTTCGAAACATTTGTAGAAAAATGTAATTAAGCTATGCGTTTATGTTGATAGAAAACATATTCAACTCCATGCATAGTATTTTTTGTAATATACATTTCCACAATACTTTTGAAGATCCCTTTGAATTTGTATCCAACAAGGCAGTAGAGTAGATGCCCAAATGAGCAGAGAACAGTTTTGCCTGGATGGGAAAATGGGCTCCATAGCCACGCTGTAGCCATGGTGCAATTTATTCTCTGGAAATCTGGATGCTTAGTCACAGGAGATTGAATTACTAAAGAGTCTGGGTTACCGAAACCCTTCGTAGCACCAGAAAAGCATCTGCAAAAACATGAAGTATTGATTGTAGATGCAGAGACTCATCTATATGTGTGAGGGATAGCTGTATTTGTTACAAAGTTAAATATCCGTAAAATAAAACTTGAACGCTCTGCAAATAAAGTATGAAACATAGACGGCGTTATCATCCGTATTATCTGTTGGACACCTCTAACTACCGCCAGCAGATTATGAATGAACATTTCAAAGCAATTTCTTAGAAAGAAAAACCATGGAGATTTCAAAATCTTTCTAGAAATATGCAAATTTGTTAGTGTTCTATTACTGCCTTTCTAGAAGTTTCATTTCTTTTCTTTATTTTCTGCTATCTGTGTTATTTCCCTGCCCTTTGTCCATAACAAAATGTTCTGACATTTTAGGCTAGAGCAAAATCTCGTTTCTAAAGGTTCCAATTGCTCAGTGTGAGATGAGACCGTGTAAGTTTTATATGACTTCTTTTTACTGATCAGTTTCAGAGTTTAGCTTCTACAGTACCTTCATAATGCCAGCACTTTGTCATTACTTCTTTTTCAATCATTTTCTAAGTTTTATCTTGTACCCTTTTTAATGCCAATACTTCTATCTTGGAAGTTATCCACAAATTCACATCAGCAAGAAAATAGCAAAAGGCAGCAACTTTGCAGCTAAGTTATCATTATTGCCCCCCATCAATAATAAAATCCTTTCCACTTTTAAAAACATAGGTAGCATATTTTGAGTTTTGCATTTGATGTGTAAGAAAACTGTATGTATAATGAATCATTGTGTGATAAAATCATACTTTTCCTTTGACTTTAATTATAATTTCAGAGTTTTAGATGCAAATGGAAAAAAGAAAAACGTTTTTCAATCCCCCAAATCCTAATTTTAGTTCAGACTGCTATTCTACTTCCCCAAGAAAACCAAATGTTGTATATTTAAGTTTCCTCTCTTAATCCATATAAAAATTAAATAAACCATCCCCTGTTTAATTCATTTTTCTGTGTCTAACAAGTGGAAACCATAGACTGGGTAAGGGGAGGAATGCAAGTTTAGGTCCAGGTGTGGTGCACACTGCTAGGGGCCTGTGCTCTGCAGGCTGGACCCCACATAGAGGCTCAGGTTAATTCCCAGTCCAACCTAAAGGCCAGGCAGCATGGCATCTCCTATAGGCTTAGCTGGGAGGCTGAGGCAGGAAGGCTGTGATATTGCAAGACCCTCTCTTAGAAAATAGAGGGAGTAGAGGTTCATCTAGCTCACAGTTGGGGGTTCAAGGTCAAAGGGACACATATAGTGTGGGTACTCTCATTGGGGGAACTCTTTGAAGAGTTCCAGGGCTTCACAGAGCATCAAATGGCAAGAACTTAGCAGAGCTCATGGGTCTGTGTTTCTGCATTTACAAAACTGCCAGGGAGTTAGGCATGGGTTCCCCTCGATGACCTCATCCAATTCTAGTCACCTTGCTAAGAAGTTACAACACCACAATCAATTAAGTCTCTGTCTTCTCTGTGATGCCAATGGCTCACCAAATTTTAACACATGAATCTCTGGGGAACACATTTAAATCATAGCAATCCTACAGGATTTTTATACACAATTCATCTCTATTTCGTTTGGAATTCTTATTGATTCCAAAGTTTTATGTCTAGTCAGTTTTATTGAATCTTATTCTGAGTTCTATTACAGTGAAGATCCTTAATGCCACCCTCAGCAAAGTAGATTTAAGACAAGACGAACCTTAAAGATACAATTATACTCTTTAATAATGAGACTCACTACAGTACAATGTGACTATGATTTCCATAAACTGCCGTCTTACTGCACTACGTAAGAGTTAGAATGGTCATTGGCTGGTTGGCTCCGTGGCATGCATTTCTCTTCTCTGCCTACACCCTTTTTTACCCATTAGAATTCTCTCAATGACTTTTTATTTTAAAAGTGAGCTCCAAATGACTTAAGCCAACTGACCCATGACATTCCCTTGAATAATTTGTTCAATCGTATGCATATAACATAATTTGGGCCAGTGTAAAAGAGTGGCTCAGGACTTGTGTGGAGGAGGCTCTCACTGTCCCTGTAAGCACATCTGAGCATTTGGATACCATACTCATGGACCTGGCACTGCAGGCGTGGCACGCCTAGTGGAAACACTAGGTGGAACTTGAGAATAAAGTAGACCGTGGAAACGGGAGAGCAGGAAGATACCGAACTGTGGGGTCAAGCTATACCCAAAGGCAGTCCCACCCGTGGGTCTTTCAGTTACACAGATGATGTGTTCCATGTCTCCTTCTGCCCTTTGAAACTTAAATATGCCCAAGTGAGTATGAGCTGTGATTCCTATCACCTGATCAAAGACTCCTACATAGGAGATTAGCAGACAGTTCTCTGTACTATAAATAATATGAGATCTTTAAAAATATTATAGTTGAGAGGTGAAACAGTCATAAACCCTTCAGGTTGAATTTCTGGGAAGAATGTTTTCCTTCTTGGAGAAGAATAGTAGTTTGAAGATGAATTATTAATTTTTATAGCTAGCACAGATAGCAAAACTGAATACATTTTGGTACTGCCATTATTAAGCTAGTATTACCGATATCTAGACTTGAATCTATTTTGATGGGAATGTAACATAGGATCGCCACTGTGCAAAATAATGTGGCTGTTCCTCAAAAGAAAAAAGAATCCAAAAACTCTTCTTCTGGGTACATACCCCAGATAACTGAAATCATGGACTCGGGCAGGTATTTATATACCCATATTCATAGCAGCATTGTTTACAGATATTTATATGCCCATATTCATAGCAGCATTGTTTACAGATATTTATATACCCATATTCATAGCAGCATTGTTTACAGTAGCCAAAAGGTGAAAGCCACTCAAATTTCCAATGACGGATAAACGGATGAACAAAATCGGTGTACATATATACAATGGACTATTACTTGGCCTTTAATAAGGAGGAAAATCAGACACATGCTTCAATATTGAGATACCTTGGAGAAACATGTGAGGTGAAATAAACCACACATAGATACTGCATGATTCCATTTATACGAAGTCCTTAGAGTAGTCAAATTTATAGAGACAGGAAGTAAAATAGTAGTTACTAGGGGCTAGGGGAGGAGAGGGTGGCAAGAAATTGCTTAGTGGGTAGAGTTTCAGTCTGGGAAGGTGAAGTTGTGGATGGTGGAGTTGGTTGTATAACAGTATGAATGTGTACTTAATGTCACTGAGCTAGACTCTTACAAATGTCTAAAATAGTAAATTTTATATGATGTATATCTTACAACAGAAAAACAAACAAACAAAACAACCCACAAACTTCTTCATAGTGATTACCTCTGAAAGGGGAGGGAGGAGAATGGGATAAGGAATATCCTGAGAATTTCAGCTATACTTTTAAAGTTTTAGTCCTTAAATGAGGTGGTAGTTATGGGCGTGTTCATTGTTATTCTTTCAGTAAATTTGAAACATTATAATACTAAAAACATAGAAGTTTCTGATTTTTATAATCTTAGGAAAGACAATCTGGACCAATCTACCTCTGAAGAGAACCAAAACCCTTACAAAAAAATATGGACATGTAGATCCGTCCAAGAGTATCAAGGAGTTACTTAGCAGAGATGTAGGAAAAAGAGCAATCTAAAGTGGCCGTCCCCGCTTTTGGTGTGGCCTTGATCCAGGGCACACTTTCTGATTGGAAAACTATGGCTCAGCAACTGAACAGGCTTTAGGAGAACAACATGGGGGGCGAGGGGGTAGTGAAAACCATGTCTGTGTCCTAGGAGCAGAGTGAGCCATATGCAATCAAGCCAGCCTCACTACCAGTAACTGAGGCCAGTTAAGTCACTCTCAGTAATTAAGGTCAACCTCGCGATCACAGATACAATAAACCTGAACGAAATATTAGTAAACGTTGGTTTACTAGCAGTTTGTAAAAAGAACTACCTGTCATTAATCATTTGGTCTATCCCAGAAGGGTCAAACTGGTTTAATATTTGAAAAATAGACAATGTAATTTATCACATTAATTCAATTAACAGATTAAAGGAGTAAAACAGGAAACATTGATCTCTATAAATGTGAAAGGCAAGGAAAGGGGCCAGCAGGTGGCGTGGTAGTTGGGGAGCTGAATTCCGCATACTGAGTCTGACCTGCAGGTACCAGACTTGGCAGTGTGAAGGGCAACCTGGTGTTTGCGCCTGGAATACTGAGAGGAGAATGGAGGAGAAGGGAATGCGGTGTGGTTATCCTCCCTAGGGGGTGATTTCTCACTTCCTCTTCTTTCTCTCTCTGCCTCCTATGAGCATACACACCTTATCTAAAATGTACAAAATTAAAAAAAAAGACAGGAAAAGATTACAGTACCTTAGAAAACTGGGACCAGTTTGCTAGTCTAGTAAAAGGTTATCTGTAAAATCCCAAAGCAAATATTCTATTTAATAGTTAAAACTAAGAACTTTCCTTTTAAAATTGGATACAAAATAAGGACACTCACTAAAAACTCTGCAGTAGCTTGAATAAAATAAAATTTAAAAAGTAAAATACAAGAGATTTAAAAATTAGAAAGGAAAAACAATTTTACAGAGTATATGTAGAAAATCCTAGAGAATTCATAGATAAAAAAATGGAATAAAGAGTCTATGTGGCAGGTTAATTGAATACAGTTGATATAAAAATAAATTGCATTTCTGTATACCAACAATAAGTAGAAAGGGAAATAAAAGTTCAATTTATATTATCATAAGAAACATGCTTGTCATTATTACAGTTCAAAAAGCTATAAGGCATTACTGAGAGAATGAAAAATAATATTTAAGTAAATGGAGAGATACACCTTGCTTATGGATTGCGAAACTTAAACTTGTAAAAATGTCAGTTTTTTTTGTCCCCAAATTGATCTACAGATTCAATCTCCACTAAAACACCAATAGTTTTCCTTTGAGGGGGTAGAAATCAATGACATTTTATAACCTTGATAGGGAAATGCAAAGAATGAAGCAAAGCTAACCTCTCTTGAAGGGAAAAGCAAGGTGGCGGATCTGTATGATGGGACATCAAACTATGAGGGTACAGCAGTGAAGACAATATGGCGTCTACGCAAAGGTAAACAGACAGAAATACGAGACAGATTAAAGTGGTAGAAACAGACCCAAGCACATCCACTGCTTCGGGACTGTAGTGGCATTACAGAACACTGCGTGCATGATGGCCTTTTCAACTAAAATATGCTGGGATACTTTACAACTGATGTAGAAGAAGTGAAATTTGATCTCATGGCCTCAACCATGTGAGAACATCTGTTCTAAATGCACTGCAGACCTCCTGAGCAGGAAGAACAGATGCATAAAGCATTTAGTAAGTAAAAGGAAACTATTTAGTTTGGGAAAAAAAATTCTTCAAAAATAAACTCCAAACACTAGCTATAAAGGAGCATAATGAGTTAAAATGGAAGGATTTCTGTTTAATCAGAAGGTATCAGGAAGAGTAAGAGAAGGTATCTGCAACACATCGACCTCATATAGATTTCATCTAGAGTATTCAAAGAACTATACATTATCAAGAGGAAGTAAAACAAACCCTACAGAATAATGAGCAAGAGACTTAAACTGGCATTTCATAAAAAAATCTGAACGTCCAATAAACATCTGAAAAGGTGATCGCCTTCATCAGTGATCAAGATGCTGTAAATTAGAATGGCAGTAAGATGCCATATAGCGTGTATAATGACCATAGAAATGGCTAACTTAATAGAGTGTCACATGCTGGTGACATGTATAAAGACGGGGATTTAACACATGACTGGGAAAATGAACGTTAGAACCTCACTCTGAAAAGTAGTGTAATATTAGCTACTAAAATCTGATTGTCTGTATAAAATCTCACTTCCTGTGTGACCCAGTAATCTATTCCCAAATACAATAGGAGACATGTAAGAATGTTCAGAATAGCATTATTTATCATTGTTGCAAGTGGGAAACAACCCAAATGTTTACCACCAGGGTAATGTACATAAATTCTGAGCTCCTCCTATATTGGAATATGATATACCAATGAAAACAAGTCAATTAATGCTTTTTGAAGCATAGATTAATTTCATAAGTAAACTGTTGAGCAAAGGAAGCCAGGTACCAACAGGGTCCTCCATGACACTGTATCTTTACAAACATCCTTTAGAACATCTGTGATGTTCTGAAGCAGGGCAGATCAGTCTGGGGTTCAGGGAGGAAGAGTTAGGTGGAATGCTGCAAAGGGACGGAGTCATTCCTCTGAGTCAGGAGGGCGGTGACCTTAGTGGGGGCAAAGGCTGATTTGGGATTGGGCAGGAGCCAGTAGAGAGAACAGGCAATGCTTTGTTTCTCGGCTTGATGTTTACGCCACAATAATTAAACTGTACATTTTAGCTGACTATTATTTTTTAAAAGTTCATTTATTTATTCCATGAGCAAAACACAGAAAGATAGCACCCTAGAAAGATCCTGACCCTGTAACTCACCCTAGCTTCAGCCGGCCCTGGGTCATGGGCATGCGTGTGACAGACATACCCAGGGTAGTTTCAGGATGGAAATACGGAACCTTTCCGCACAGGCCAGCTTCAAAGTGTTTTGTCCTACATCTATGCCAGCATCTGGCCCCCTAAATTGTTAGTTTTAACATGTGTGTGTTATTTCACAACGACAGTGTCTTAAAAAATAAAATAAGCAAGAAAAATACATCTAGGTGAGTCGGCTGGGGCTCGTGTTAGTTGTGAAATGCAGTGATTGTAGGCCATAAGGTCACCCAGAAACACTCGTGCTCAGAAGCTGGAGGTTAACTGTGAGCCACGTATTTGTCGAGAAAGGAATGAACGCAAGTGCTCAACAGGCAAAGCTAGAAGAAGAAAAAAGAGACTAACACTAAAAAGTAAAAAATTCAGCTTTGTGCAAAATTTCCTTGTAGAATTTAAAATAGAAAAAGGAGAGACATAGTTTTATCTGATCGGATGTTTAATTGTGAGGGATTGAAATGCTCAGCTGCTTGATCATCAGACGTAGATTTCAGAGCGGCTGGGTCAGATGTTCCCATTCCAGCCTTCCCCTCGTGATCCCCTTACCTGCTCAGAGGGGCTCTGCTGGTATGAAATGGTGGGGCCTTTTTAAAAGTGGATGGAAGAACAGGAGGAACTGCTAGCAGGACTGACACAGGAAAGGGATTCAGATAGAGAGAGCGAGCAGAGCATTGGGCCGGAGAACTCACAGTGAGGGAGGAGCTTCGGGGAAGGCTGCCAGGGAGGTATTTGTGTTAAGGCATATGTGAATTTTGTAAGATTTTCCTGAACTTTAGGAATACAGTGCCCCGAATACCTGTGCGCTTTCTGCCGTGGACTCCATTTCTGCTGTCCCACAGTGCCCCAACTCATTCGTGTTTATTGAGGGGGGCCATAAAAATTTTATATTACTTCCACTAATTTTTAGATTATTGATTGCTTACTTTTTTTTTTTTTTTTTTTTTTTAAGTTACCCTTCCTGGTTGTTCAATCAGATCCTGTAAGGAAACACACGGAACAGGAGGCATTGTATATAGTCCAGGGGTACTCACCTACAGAGGATGGTGAGGCCCAGAGGCAGAGAACCAGCCTGCTGTCGCAAAGGACAGCCACTAATTGAGAAGTGTTTTCTTCTGTTAGAGCAAATGCAGAACACCGCACCTTCCCCTGGGGAGACCCGCAGGTTAGTATCTCAGGAACACGGAAGCTGGCACCATGCATGGAGGTCTCTTTGCCTTGGGAGTGATTCTCTTATTCTAACCAGAATTCAGTGCCACACATATGAGGTGACTTATTATCTTTATCACTAACCTGGCTGTAACACTTTCAGAAATAGTGGGGATGCAGTCTCTTTAATTCTCTAACTTTTTCTGTTTGAGAAAGCTAGCTACAGCTTGACAACTCTTGATCATGATAAAATTAAAGTAATTTAGAGAAGAAAGGATAAAATGAGAAATTTTAACTTGATGTTTCAGAGAACATAAGAATGTATTATTCTTACTGGTAAATGATGACTGAACAGAACAAGGTTATAAATTTCAGTGAAAAGCAATTTTTAAAGGTCTATTTTAGAACGATATAGTATTCCCCTGAACATACATATTTACTCTTGGGAGTTAAATTGCACTAGAAAGACAAAATATGACTCTTTCTACCTAAGTGTTAAAGTAATTGATATCTAATCCAGAAAACTTTTCTATTAAACATTAGTAAGCACAGATCCATTACTGAATATTTATTTATTTAGAAAATAAATCTTGATATTTTCATCAAGAGGAGACAGGATATGCTTATTGTATTACTTTATTATTATTAAAATACAACCATGCAAGAATAGGAACTATGCAGCATTGCATTATTTCACTGAAATATATGAATAAAAATCTCCAGCAAAATCTTTATAAATGAAAACATAATTCTGGAGCTGGTGAATTATTATTTGTTTTATATACCCTGACTACTCTGCATAAATCAAACTGGATTTTTCCTTAAATAAGAAAAATGGATAGCTACACTACTAAAAATTCAGTAAATTTTTTCTCCATGAAACATAATACAATACAGCTCTATTATAATATGACTTTAAGATTTGGTGGGTCTTGACAGATCCCTGAAACAGAAAAAGGATGCACGGCAAGTTCCTGAACATGGATAAGCCTGGGTGGATTTGAGTGTTAGCCTACCCTCAAGGATTATAGCCATCATGAGGGTAATGTAATCCTCCTACCTGCTGCTGAGGGGAGTGAGTTTTTCATAAGTTATTGTAAAACTAATTTCTACTTTTGTTCGTTCATGCCATTAAAAAAATTAAACATATTGGGACCAGCAGTTGGTATAATGGCTATGTTGCTGGACTCCCATGTAGTCGACCACGGTTGGGGTCCCAGACCCGGTGGCTTAAACCCACACTGGGTGCATGTGTGTGTGTGCCCAAGATCCCAAGAGGAGAATGGAGGGGGTGGATCACAGCGTGGCCATCCTCCCTGGGGGGTGATTTCTCGCCTTCTGTCTCTCTCTGTCTTTCTGGCCGGAGCATGCGCCCTATAGCAAAAACTTCTCAAAAATTAAAAATATTAATTTCAACCTAAATACATGCCAAAATGAATTAATGTTCTAAGTTTGCCCCCATGCTTCTGCATTTCATGTGGAAATCCCTGAAAAGTGCGGTTATGTATTGGGGGCTGGTTAGAGAAAAAGCGCTGCTTGGGAGCTCTCGGCCATGAATAATCTTGCAGCGCATCACTCCTGCCTCTGCCAGCTATTGCTGGGCTTGCTCCTTCACGGGACCAGAGAGGGATGAACTCAGTACTTCCAGGCTTGATGAAGGTGACCTGGAGTTGGGCAGAGTTCTGAGCTGGAGGGTTGTTTGCCAGCCCACACTGGGAGAATTAAATGCATCAGTCTCCAAGTTTTAATGATAACAACTACTTCTCCAGGAAAACTTCGATAGGCAGATTCCTCATCCAAGATCTCCGAGGTAAGACTATGTGACCTTCATCTGTGGATGGCTTGTTTAGATGACTTGTGGAATTTAGAAATTCTTTTGCTATATTTTTCTTGTCACAATAAAAACCTTATAATTGTATGTTACCTCCCAGGGTATCAATATACCTCCTAAAATATTATCTTTCTATGGAGGGGTACACACATGTGTTTATGAGAGCGTCTATCTGTACTACCTGTGGAAGGGTGAGTGAGTGTGAGGTAGAGGGATATATGTGTGAGCCAGCAGGTGGTGTGGTGGTCAAGGTGCTGGACTTCCATGTGGTCAACTGTAGTTCGAGTCCCACACCTGCTGGCTTCGTTTTTCTTTGCTCCCCACCCTACCCCTCCCACTGTCTCTCTCTGGTGAGCGCACATGCCCTATAGCAAATAAATAAATAAATGCGAACTAAATAAAGAATTATTTTTTAGAAAAGGGGGGTATATATGCAAACTCTGCATGTTTTGGAGCATGGAGTTGATTGCAGGCAGAGCAGTGTCTATTTAGTTGTTGAGTTAGTAGGAACTTGTGCACATTGTAAATCTTGTTAAGATGTTTATGATGTAAGGGGCTAAATGTATTAAAGATTTTTAAAGGGCATCCAACTTTCAGGGGTTTAAAGCAAGATAATTTTTTTTTAATTTTTTTTTTTATTTTTATATAGGCATTCAGAGGCGACCTTCCCCACAGTCATTTAGGGACTGAAGCTTCTTTCCATGGTCCTCTCTACTCAGTTGGTGGATGAGAAGAGACTTTTTTAAAAAGAGATTTTTGCTATAAGACACATGTGGGGAACCAGCAGTTAGCATAATGGCTATGTCGCTGGACTCCCATGCGGTCGACCGCTGTTCGCGTCCCAGACCCGGTGGCTTAAAACTCACGCCAGGCGCATGTGCTTGCATGCCCAAGATCCCGAGAGGAGAATGGAGGAGAAGGGATTGCGGCGTGACCATCCCCCCTGGGAGGTGATTTCTTGCTTTCTGTCTCTATGTCTCTCTCTGTCTGTCTGGCGAACGCACGTGCCCTATAGCGGAAAAAAACCTCTCAGAAAAAAAAAAAAGACACATGTGCTTGCCAGAGAGAGAGAGAAAGAGAGAGAGACAGAAAGCGAGAAATCACTCCCCATCTCCCAGGGGGATGGCCATGCTTCAATCCCTTCTTCCATTTTCTTCTATGGATCTTAAGGCTTGCATACTCACACACCTGGCATGAGTTTCAAGCTGCTGGGTCCAGGACTCGAACTGCAGTCGGCTACTTGGGAGTCCAGTGATGTAACCATTATGCTATTTGCTGGTCTCAGAGACTTTTGCATGGGAAGATTTTATGGGCCAGGTCTGTAGGTGACATATATTATTTTGTTCACATTCCATTACTCAGTCACCAAACTGCACCTAACTGTAAAGGGGGCTGGAAATGATTCTAGTTGTGTGGTCACAGGGGAAAAAATGTTTGGTAAATAACTAGACAGTTTTTTTTTTTCCATATTCAGTGGCAAGAATCTCTATTTCCAACTTGTTCTCCATCAGTTTTCTCTCCACTGTTCTTTTAATTAGAGTCAACCTTCCATTGTACAATTAGAGTATACTACTATACAATACGTCTATACAATTTAGTATGTTATTAAAGTCAGATTCTTTTTCTGGAGCAGGTACATTCCCCGGCACTTCCTAGAATAGTGTCTGGAATATATGTACACAGGTTCTACAGGTCAGAGAACCTTAGCAGTCCTAACAGAATTTAAATTCTAGACCGCCTTCTCTACCTCAAGGTCCCCCTCCAGGAGCAGTGTCTTAGCTCTCTAAGTTCTCATATAGCACTGTCATACTCTAGCAATTAGTAATTACAGAATAATAGAAACAATCATTAGTAACTTATAATTATCTTCTCTTCCCAAGTATAAGATCCTTTAGCATGAATCGTCTCGCCAACAGATCATAATTCATCTTGATAACAGGTTTGATGGAGTTACATGAGACACGAGCCTGGCTCATTAATGCTATTATTGTTTTTAAACTCTCAGCGGCAGTAGTGTTTCCTAAGTATTAATTAATCTTCATGATGTCTCTGTGAGGTGGGTTAAATATAACTAAACTCATTCTACCGGAAAAGGAATTGGCAACGTGGTGATCTCCTCAATGAATCTCTTTGTTACCAATGGATCTGAGAGTAGAAATAGAAATAGCTGAACCTGACTCATTTTTCTATGACACTACGTATGCACGCATGACTTTCATGTGCTATTTCTATCTGCCTGAAAGAGAACATTTAAGTACTGGGGGCAGCAATCGATGTGGTGGCTAAGGTGCTGGCTTCCACATGGCCAACTAGGCCGATCAAGTCCTGGACCTAGCGACTTGGAAAAACACACCAGGCACATGTGCATGTGTGTCCAAAATCTCAGGAGGAGAATGGAAGAGAAAGGATCACAATGTGGCCATCCTCCCAGGGGCAAGTTCTCACTTTCTTTCTCTGTCTCTCTGGCAAGTGGACATGCCCTATTGCAAACAAACAAACAAAAAACCACAAAACAAAAAAACCCTTAAAACCCTATAACAAAACCTCAAGGTCTCAAGGAATTCATAAAAGTCAGTTCATACAGGGTGAATTCTGAGACATTTTTACACACTTCCTCTTGAAATGCTTAACTAAGAGAAACAGTGGTCATTATGGTGTGTCTGCCCTCAAACTCCCACTCTTTTTAGCAATTTACCATTTGGTCATCACTAGCTGGGCTTCCTTATTATCTTTTCTCTGAAGGTCTTGAGGCATTGGGCAGAAAAATAAGGCATCCAAAGGAGCTAAATTGAATGCTCTGTCACATGGCAGTGTGCAGCTCAATGGCAAGGACATGAGTTAGGATCCAAGACCTGCCAACTACCAGTTTGCTGTGCAGCTTTGAAAAAGCCACTTGCCTTCTCTGGTTACTGTTCTGTTGCTTCTAAATGGAAATGACTTGACCTGCTTAAGTGCCGGGACTAACAAGAGAGAATGAATGTGGAGTGCCCGGTGACCTGGTGGCCTTGGTCAGTAATGGGATACCTTATTAATCCCGTAAATCAGTGATGCAGCTCCTTAGCCCCTAATAAAGGGACGAAGGAGCCTTAATAGGAGGCTGTGATATTAGATGTGTGTAGAAATTTTTGTTTAATGTGGTAGTCATTGTTGGCTCTTAGTTTAGTACAAAGGATTTCTCTTAATCCAAAATAACTCTTAATATATAGCAGTATAGTGACACCAGCAGATGTTGTAATGGTTACATTGCTAGACTCCCATGTAGTTGACTGCAATTCAAGTCCTGGACACGGTGGCTTAAAACTCAGGCCGGGTGTGTGTATGCACGTGCCCAAAATCCTGAGATGAGACTAGAGGAGAAGGGATTGCAGCTTGGCCATCCCCCCCCGGGGAGTGGGGTGATGTCTTGCTTTCTGTCTTTCTGTGTCTCCAGAAAGTGCATGCACCCTATAGCAAAAACCTGTCTAAAAAATGACATAGTTGTATAGTAAAAATGTATTTTCAAACAAATGAATACAAGCTAGTGACTTCTAAAGAGAAAAAAAAGGAGAGTAGATCACTGTATCCTGGATGGGACTTTGCCTATCTGGTATCTAATTTGGTTACCAGTCATTCAAGAACGTAAGGGAAGAGGGCGGCTTGAGCCGAGAGAGAGATTGTGGACAGAAAGTGGAAATAGTAGGCACTGGAAAGTTCCCGCGTTCAAGACCATGCCAGTCACCTAGTACACTGAGGAAGGAGAACGGGCAAAGGTCGCATTTTACCATGCCATTCTTGCCCTTTTCCTTCAGAGCACAGGAGCAGTCAATGGTCAAACAGAGCTGTACACTACTATGATCCACTGCAGAGGCTGTTTCGGAGGGCTGGACCGGGTCTTGCCCCACACCAGGCAATGCAGTATTGGATAGGAAGATTACCATCTTGTGGCTGGGCCCTTGGCCTCATCTTCTCTCTCCTACTGGCCTCAGGAGAGACCACCCTCTAGTGTCTCCCAGTTAGCACCTGTATTCCTCAGGGGAGGGGTATAAACCCCACATGCAAGAGTCCCTTGCCTCCAATGTCTGATGGGATGGGGATGTGAGTTACATGCAGGGGAGACCCTATGTAAGTCATTGGAGTTCAGAGGGGCAGAATTTTGCCCCATTCTTCATCTCTCAAAGGAGCTCACTTTTCCAGCTTCTTCATCTGCCCATCAAGGCTGGCGGAGTCCCCTTATCTGTGGCCGGGTTTTCATGCATTGCTGTCTGCACCTGAGTTAAGGGGGTGATAGTGTCCTTCAGGGAACTAGAAATCATTCGCTGGGTTGTATCCATGTGTCGGAGGATGACAAAATTGCATGGCTTGCTCATGATGGCAATGCCTCTGAATCCGGTCGGGAAGGGCGGAGATGGGGCTCCGTGCTGTGCAGTATCACACAGCACCTTGCTTTGTGTATCTGTGTCCCTTACAGAAGCTTTGGGTTTGGCATTTCATTCACTATTCCTAGAATGCCCTGCAGCTAAGCTTCCATTTGGTCTGAAATGGGAGAGTCCAGGGTGTTCACCTTTGCACACACTAGACAGAAAGTCTCCGTAGGACACATCCCCTGTAGTCCTGCAGGAAGGGGATTCTGAGCATGCTTGTCACAGTGCACACAGTTGCCATCAGCTCTGTCAGGTGCTTCTCAAGGTCTGCAACTTTGGCAGCATCAGAGAACTTGTCCTGCTCAGGTCAAGAATGTAATTCATAGGGGACCAGCAGATGGTGTAATGGTTACATCACTGGACTCCCACGTAGTTGACCGTGGTTCGAGTCTCAGACCCAGCAGCTTGAAACTCATGCTGGGTGTGTGTGCATTTGTACCCAAAGTCCCAAGAGGAGAATGGAGGAAAGGGGACTGCGGCATGGCCATTCCCCCCGGGGAGGGGGGTGATTTCTCAGTTTCTGTCTCCATGTCTCTCTCGGTCTCTCCAGCAAGTACACATGCCCTAAAGTAAATATCTCTCTTAAAAAAAAGAAGAAAAGAGAACACAGTTCGTAAGAGACAAGGCTGCTGCCCGGGGTGGGGCATCTCCGTGGCCTTTCCCCTGAACCAGGCTTTGCTGTTGCTTGTCTCCCAGCTGCAGTGGTGGCCCTCAGTCAGGCTCCACGGGCCAGTTCCGTGGGCTGTGGAATGTCAGCCAGCATCTTCTCCAGGTGGGAAGAGCCAGCTGCTGCTTCAGGGCCCGATGTTTAGGCAGCCCCACACAGTCCCCAGGGGCCGACTCTGTCACCTTGGTTGCTCCACTTTAGTGTCAGCTGTTGGGCCTCACGCGGTGTCACTGGTACTTTTGCTAGGGTGTCTGCTTCATGTCTAGGTCCTGCCTAGCAGCTCGTATTCTCTGTATTCAAAACTTGTTGACTTTTCCCGTATGATCTGAGAAATCAAGTCCCTTTGTCGCCGCTGTCATCCTTGGAGACGTCACAGGCAGACTTGGGGTGCCACTGATGTGCTCCATACCGTGCTCCGGCATCCTCTGGGAGGTCGCTGATTTCAAAAACGTCTGGCTCGTTCCTGGCATGCCGGAAGATCAGAATATTTAGTTTGCCATCGAGGCCCTGAGACTGGGCTGCAGAGCCAGGGCCTGGATGGAGCTGCGGCCTGTGCTTGGGGACGGGAGAGGCTGGATCTGGGTTCTGGGCTAAGCTCCTACATTTCTGTAACCTTCGTATTTTCTAAGTTTTACTCTCTCCTCTTAAATATAGGGAGATGAAGGCCCTAGGGCATGGTGCTACATCTATAAGGCTAACCTTACTTGAAACAATTAAAAATAATTTCCTATTTTAGCTCATCAGATTAAACAATATACCCCAAAAGAAAAACAATAAATAAACCTGAAAGCGTTCTCTGTTGTAATGAAAATACAGTATTGGATGTTGGATCTTACCCGTGTAGATATATTCCGCATACGCAGGGTGCGTTTTTGTGAAGACCTCTTTTACTTTCTCCGTTCTGTCAGCTCTTATTTTTGTTGCAAACGGTGTGTACATAACTGAGAAAGAGTCGGCTCTGGTGATGGCTTCTTCAACCATGGCCTGAGAGGAGGCAAATCACCCATTTGGCATCAATAGCAACATATGACTTTTTAAAAAAATGTAAAAAATACAATTACCTTTACGGATGCTTTAGAAATCTATATACTATCGTGCAAAGATAACATATTTTGGTTTTGAATATTCATTAGAACAGAATTTTAATTAGTTCTGGAAATACCATTTCATATTAAGAAAACCAATTAAACGAAGAAAGTTTGTAAATAGACGCCGCTAAATGAGCTTTTTTAAAAAAAGATTTTTGCCATAGGGTGCGTGCCCTTGCCAGAGGCAGACAGAGAGAGAGACAGTGAGAAGGAAAGTGAGAACTCACCCCCCAGGGGAATGGCCATGCTTCAACCCCGTCTCGGTTTTCTTCCTGGGGTCATGGACACACCTGCGCACAAGCCCAGTGTGAGTTTTGAGCCCCTGGGACTCAGACAGCTCTTGGTCGTGTGGGAGTGCAGTGCCTTTACCACCACGCCACCTGCTGGCTCCTAATAACCTTGTTTAAAGGTAGAAATACACATTTTATTTTCTGAGGTGTCATTTTTTTAAACGTGATCTTAAAAATCAAAGTCTTAAGTCTAGCATTAAAATGAATTTACTCATGAACGAACACTGGTGAGCAACTTACACAGAGTTTTCTTTAAAAAACTAATTAAAATATCTAGATTTTTAGTATTTTCCTTGATATAGCGAACTAGATAGACAGCATTTTTTCCTTCTGCCAATACCTAGAAAGGTGTTTTGGAGTAAGAGAAGCCTTCCTTAACACCCTCCCAGTGAAGCATCCCTTCTCTCTGGGTCACAGGTGCCATTTAAAATAGATTTGGTGATTCAGGAGGTTTCTTTGGGATTTTGCTCATGCACCATTCTTGATAAAGCCTTGCCAAGTCCTGAGCTTCCTGTTTTAAACAGGTCCATTACTATTTATAACAGACCCCCCAAAAGTTATGCGATGTTTTAAAAGTGATTTATCCCTTTCTTACAACTCTCCTTCTAATGAGGCTTGAACATTGAGTAAAAAATGGAGATGTTTATAGTTAACTCATTTTTTCTGAAAATGGCATAAAAGCATGTTATAAAAATTTATATTTATTCATGGACATAAAAATTTCCTCTGAAAAGTAAGAACACCAACAACCAATAAGGAAAAATAATACATTTGAACTTCGCTGCCAAGAAAACAAAAATGAACAATTTGTATTATTATTAACGTAGTATTTTGCAAACAAGTTTTTTATTGACGTTGAAGGTATAAGGAATACATTTTAACCGGAGAAACTTAATTAAACTGGTTCATTGTCTATTCTATTCCTCAGTGACTTCACGCAGCCTTTATGATCATCGATGGTATTTATAAAGAGCAGCACAGCAAGAATTTTCTGGATGCCAAGGTCTTCCTTTCTCTGAGGTGAGCATTAGAAAATGATGTAAAATTAATGGTGGACGAATTCCTGAATGAAATGTGACAAATTCCTGAATGACTGAGTGATGAAACTTGCGTTGCCCACAGCGCTGTCCTTTCCACGTTCAAGGAACTGGAAGCGAGTAAAGGGTGGCCTTGTGAGGCCGACAGGGCCAGCACTCAGAGGGCGATAGCAATGGCTGGGACATGGCAGGGTCTGGACGCCGAGGCCCGGAGGCTGACTTTGGAAGGCTAACAAGGATCAGGCAGCAGCAAGTTAGAAGTGAGAAATGCAGAGTTAAGAACTCCAAAAAAGAAGTTTAAGCCCCAGGCACTGATCTACCCAAAACAAAGGCCCTTTCTACTGAGTAGGAAAAATGATTCCTCCAGCTCCGTGTACACATACATTCACTTCTGGAACCAGTCCTGAGATGGGCTGTCCAGACTGAACGAGCCTGTAGTGGTACCTAGATGCAGGTGGGATATGAGCTGCAGAGGAACATGGTTCCAGACCTCAGTTCCTAGGTCAGGACCTGAGTTACTGCCCTTGGAAGCTGTTGGGCCCTGTCTTACTAATAGTTTCACAGGGTTGCTGTAACAACTTACACAGGGGGGTGGCTTAAGCAACAGAAATTCGTTTTCTTATAGCTCTGGACACCAGAAGGTGAAGAGCAGGGTGGTAGCAGGCTTGGTTTCTTCTGAGGCTTCTCTCCTTGTCTTTTAGACAGCTGTCTTCTCCCTGTGTCTCCACAGGGACTTTCTATGCTGTGTCTCCTCTTCTTTTCTTTACTTTTTTTTTTTTTTCATATGGCATGTGCATTCACCGGAGAAATGCAGAGACAGTGAGAAATCACACACACACACACACACACACACACACACACACACACACACCGGGGGGATGGCCATGCTGCAATTCCTTCTCCTTCATTCTCCCCTCAGGATTTTGGGCACGCACGCACATGCACCCAGTGTGATTTTCAAGCTGCTGGGTCTGGGACTCAAAGCATGGTCAACCATGTGGGAGTTCAGCTTTAACCACTATGCCACCTGCTGGCCTCAAATCTTCTCTTCTTTTAAAGATACCAGTCATGCTCGATCAGGACCTACACACCCTAACAGCCTCACTTTAACCTAATAACCTCTTAAAAAGATCCTGTCTCCAAAGGCAGCCTCATTCTGAGGCACTGTGGAGTTAGTATGTCAACATAGGAGTCTTTGGGTAATACAGTTCAGCTCATAACAGTTCCTAACACTTAAGAAAACTTTCTCCAATGGTCTCCCTGAATATCTTGGTGGAGAGTATTTTACTTTAAATTCTAGACCAAAAAAATCCCTCCCAAACCGAGCAAATCAGTGAAGATAGCTAAGCCTTGCGACTGCTTCCAGATAGATTTTAGTAGTACCCCGTCGGGCCAGGGTGGAAGAAGATCTCCCTACACCCCAGTTCTTTTTCTGCTGCTGGCAGCCTAAGTGACTGCTGGCAGGGTAGCTTTGCTAAGCCACCTCTCAGTGGGAATGGCAAGACGTGTGCCCAAGAGCTTACACCAGTTATTTTCTGCGAGTGGCAGAAGCGTGGTTTCTGTGTGGCAGCTTGATCTCCTTGCTGAGGGATCTGTATTCTTGGCTTAATCTCTAGGCACTGCACTCAGGCCTTCACAGGGCTCTACTCCTGGGGGTGAGTGCTAGGGGGCAGTCTTCCTCTGTCCTCACTGAGAGCCGACAGGGTCGATTCCTTGTGTAGCTCTGTCCTCCATCCTAGAGCTGGGTAAGGAAGTGGGTGATAGGCAGAGTACACACGTAATTTACAAACAAGAACTGAGTTCTCCATGGGGATGCTTTCTCAAAGCAAATGACTATTTCCTCAAAGAGAAATGCTAGAACATTGGATAAACAGAAATGCGGATGCAGATTACTCTCGCTCCGATGCCGAAACATCTTGGCTGTGTGTAATGTACTAATATCTTTTATTCTGCTAGAAACAGACAGTCTTGAGGCTTTGAACCTGTCTCATGTTGCTCTCATAAAGGAATAGAGTACTATTACTACACATGTATCTTCAGCACTGTTGGTACATTATTGAATAATTCATTAGTGAAACAATCTAGAAAACATTTTAGCCTCTGTAATTTATTAAAATAGAAATTTTTCACTACTTTGGTTCAGACACCGAAATGTTAAGATTTTTCAGTTCGTGGTAGTAGTACTTTGATGGAGTTGAACTTGTCTTCCATGAAGAGTCTATTATGTCTAATGTAAAAAAAAGCATTTACTGAAAGATTTTTAAGAACTAGAATATTTTGAAACAATCTTTGATAATAAAATATAAACTACAGATTTTTTAACTCACTTTTCATGATCTGTCAAGGTTTGGCTTTGATTTTGAAAAGAGAAGAAGAGATCAGAGGAGGGATTGTGCTGGAGATCGAGGTAAATTTCAAGTATGACTTTTCATTTGACATAAACATTCTGCGGTAGAATCATTCTTTTCCAATGCGTGAGTTCCTCTGATGTCAATGACTATTGCACGTGTGCCGAGAACGGGGCAAACAGTCCGCGAGCCCCATGTCAAACGTACATGGCTGTTAATTATGCTTCCTCTGCTGCTACTTCAAAAGAAGCTTTGAAATTAGGTGTTTACATTTGGGGGTTCTAACAACTCCCTATTGTTACTCTCGCATTTAGCAAGTTTTAAAGCATGGATTGTAGTCACATAAACCAAGCGTGTATGTGGGCAGCTCATTTCCTCTACAATAACATAATAGTTTCTCCTTGCAGTTTAAGTAAAAAGAGCCACTTGCTACCTTAGAAATCAGTTGGTGCAGGATAACGCCTAACAAGAGAGGCTTTGAGAGAAGAACAAAGGCAGATACTCCATCAGGGGGAATGGAGAATAGCAGAAATAGAGGGGACCAGAGAGAAAGAGAAAGATACAAAATTCATCTTCCTCTTTCATGCTCAAGAGGGTTGGTTCTTCCTGGCAAATGTTTAAGAGTGCTCAAGGTGGCCAAAACAGAGCTGAAGAAACCAGAATCCTCGAACCTGTCCACAACGATTTGACTATGTATTTCTTTTTTTTTTTTCTTTTATTTTTTCCTGAGGATTTGGGGAGGTAGTAACTTTTAAAAAAAATCATTTAAAAATTGTAACTTTTAAACTATGCTCCTGGTGATAGTGGTTCAGGAAATGGAAATCCTGTCATTTCTAATTGGAAAATGTCATCTAATTATTATAGATTGTTACCAAATCATTCCTTTATTGCTTCCAATATTTGGGGTTGGCTGTAATGGCCGGAAGTTAATTTACTTAAATGACTAGATCTGGAAGAAAACTTAGGCATTTTCTAACCCAAATCACTGTGATCTGGAGAGGCTTCAGCGGCTATTCTAAGGAGGTACAGCTTTTAGTTTTTCATAGAACTTAGAATTAAGGCCTCAAATATTTTATTTCATGTTCCTTTTAAAAAATTATGATTTTATTTCATGAGCACATAGGAGGTGGGCATTTTTCCAGGTAACTGTGGCTGAGGTGGGCCAATGGAATGCAGAAAAGAGTGATGCTTTTTCTTGGCCTGGCCCACGGAGTACTGCTTTGCTGGTCTGTTCTCTTACCCACTCAGCTTCCTGAACAAAGAGGACTGACTTCAGGGGACCAGCAGTTGGCGTAATGGCTATGTCGCTGAACTCCCACGTAGTCGACTGCGGTTCGCGTCCCGGACCCGGTAGCTTAAAACTCACGCCGGGCGCAAGATCCCGAGAGGAGAATGGAGGAGAAGGGATTGCGGCATGGTCATCCTCCCTGGGGGGTGATTTCTTGCTTTCTGTCTCTCTCTGTCTGGCAAGCTCACGCGCCCTATAGCAAAAACCTCTCCAAAAAAAAAAAGGACTTCAGGACTGGAGGGCAGTGGGATTGTAGAACGGTCGTGTGTGAGTTCTCAAGTTACTGACTCAGGGCATGAGAGATCACATTCTATTGTTTTGAGTTACTGAAATTTTAGTGTCGTGTGTCGTAGCAGTTCATCTATTCTGATACATAAATAATAATAAGTGAAAGTTAGAATCTCTCTCAGAATCTATTTTTTTTATCTATAAAGCCCTGTATATTATAAAAAAAAAGGTAAAGAAAAACAGAATTTTAAGGGATAAAATAACAACCTTTCATTCAGCACAGTGATAAATGCTTTTATATAGGCTATTTCCTTTAATCCTTATAAAATCCATCCAGGTAGGTATTACTAGTGATTGAATGTTATGGTTCTATTGTTTTATTTTCAGAGTTAACTCTATTAAATTCAAAGGGAATTTGCTATACTTGCAAACCATAAAAGGCTGAGGTGGGTACCTTTAGTCTTTAGTTGCTAATATACTGCTTTGCTTTGCTATTATATTAATAATGAGGCAATTTTGAATGATGACTATAATTTTCTAGAAAATGGAAAAATAAAATTTTGTGAGCAATATTTTTAAAATTTACTCCCTGTCAGCATATTTTGGTTTAAATGAGAAGATTTAAATTTTGTTAAAATTTAGAAATAACCTTAAGAGATCTTCCTAAATATTTTACCTCGAGCCGTCTTTATAAAACTTGTTAACGATATCATTTATGCTATAGCCAGGACTGATATTTTTATGAGGATTTTATTAGTATAACAGTATGTAAGAATAAAATGTGTGATAGACTAGCCTTCTGTGTTGGTGCACGGCTAATGCAGTGCTCCACTATCTAGAAGCCACATGGAAAGGTCCCGGGTTTGACACAAAGTCTCCCTGTACATGCTGGGTGTATGTGTTTTTGACTGACAGGCTGGGATGGATTATGGTGGGGAGGCCCCTGTTGGGAGGACCTAGCTCTCTCTGCTTCTCTCATGGAAGAAATAAATAAGCTTAAAAAATGCAATAATTTATTTCTTGACACTCTTGGTAATCAACATTTTCATGCTAAACCATTACTCTGGATTTGTGGGAGTTTTTAATAGAACAATATTCACTATCATTTTGATATGTTTGTAAATTTAAGGGACATTTGGCAACTTGGCCATTCCAATTGTCAGTCCAGTCTTGTAAAAGTTACTGGTATTATCATACAACTTAAATCAAGATATTTAAGTTTCATTTGCATTGCCTAGAAGTCACTAAAGATTACATAACACGTTACTTGTACCAAGGTAAACATACTTTTATGTAGCTTTCTGAATTCTCTTTTAATTTTTACTTATTTATTTAAAAAATATTTTTTATGAAAGTGTTTTAATTGCCAGAGGGTGCCTGTGCTCACCAGAGAGAGAGAGCGAGCGAGAGAGATAGAGAGGGAGCAAGCACCCCCCAGTAGGGTGGGGCATGGTTGCATCATAATCCCTTGTCCATTTCTCCATCTTGTTGGAATTTAGGGCATGCCCATATAATGCCTGGCATGATTTTTTTGTTTTTGGAGAGGTTTTTGCTATAAGGCGTGTGCGCTCGCCAGACAGAGACAGAGAGACAGAAAGCGAGAAATCATCCCCTAAGGGGGAGGGCCACGCCGCAATCCGTTCTCCTCCATTCTCCTCTCAGGATCTTGGGGCACACACACACACCCGGCGTGAGTTTCAGCCGCAAGGTCCGGAACTCGAACTGCGGTCAACTACATGGGAGTCCAGCGACATAGCCATTACGCCAACCACTGGTCCCGCCTGACATTATTTTTAAGTCACCAGAGATAGGATGCAAATTGTGGCTGGCCATGTGGGATCTTATATTTTGCATCCCTGTAAGGCCAGCCTGCTTTTTGAGCTCTCTGTGTTGTAAGCCTTCTTGTTCCAAAACAAGCAGTTGTAAGAAATACCACTTTAAATTCTAAAATATTCAATTTACTTTGGTTTTGCAGTATATGTGAGTACTATAAAATTTTAGACCACATATGTGTACAGGTCCATATGTAAGTGTGTGTAAGTGGGTAAATATATAGTGTGTATACACTGCTGTCCACCATTCAGTGTGATTGGTGTTAGGGTTGGAGTGTTCATTACAGATGACGTGTCCAATAACAGAATACTTTTTACATTTAATGTCTAAAATTTACCCTTCATTAATTTTTTTTTTCAAGAGAGATTTTTTTCTATAGGGCGTGTGTGCTTGCCGGAGAGACAGAGACAGACAGAGACAGAAAGGAAGAAATCACCCTCCCCCGGGGTGGATGGTCATGCTGCAACCCCGTCTACTCCCTTCTGCTGCTGGGATTTTGGGCACGCATGCACACGCACCTAGCATGAGTTTCAAGCTGCTGGGTCTCGGACTCTAACCGCAGCTGGCCATGTGGGAGTCTAACACACTAACCACTATGCCATCTGCTGGCCCCACCCTTCATTAATTTTTAATCACTTCTATTTTGCAGTAAAATTTTTCCATATCCTTTCAACATAGAACTGAGAAGACAGAAGGGGTCTAAGATCTTATTTTATAATCACCCAACGTTATAAACAAGGACATCGAGACTTAGTGAGTTCTGGTGGATTCGTCTGAGGTTACAAAATCAGAGCTGGAAGCAAGACGAAAGTCCATTTCCTAAGCCGATGCTTTTCCTTATACTGAGCAACATTCATCTAATTAGATTGGAAATTCCTAGCAGTAGGAGATCAAATATTACTTTTGTTTTTCTTTTCCCATCACTGTCATGTTTCTGTCTCCAAGGACAACTCAGATTTAACTCTAACACTAACAGAGAAACAGACCACGTCAGAGCATAACCAGACCCAGAGTCTGTTCCCCACAACCCTAACACAAAGTAGAATATTCATCTCTCACACAGAATAACCACAGGTAAGACTGCCTTTTTCACTGGTTTCTCATTAGGTTTAGAATTTGCTAACCATAGCATGCCTGTCTCAAAGAGCAACATTGACCAAAATTAAATGAAAGACTTCTTGATGGGGGAGCTTAAATAATAATGTGCTTTTACTTAATTGCAAAGCACATATAAATAGAATTTAAAGTACGTACTTGTTCTAAGGACCCTGAATAGTTTTCTGCCTGCACACTGTAGAAACACCAGCCGATGGAAACTCGGAGTTGCAAGTGTGGGTTTCAGCAGCCTCCAGACTCCTCAGGATGCCACAGAGCTGTAATTCTTGATGACTTAAAATGAGTCACCAACAGGTATCATGGGAATAAATAGCTACACTACCTGCAATTATTTCATAAGGACAACTGGGTATTACTAATGAGCTTAGCCTCTGTGCTCAGTGGTAAATGTCAGCATAGTTTGGGGCCCTTCTTTGTCATGGTGTGTTTTCTGTCTCTGCTTTGTTTAGTTGGATGGAGGTAGATGGTCCCACCCCTGGGCGCGCGTCGTTTTTGATTGTATTTTTTGAGTAGAGTATGGTTTTCCAGTGTGCACAGTTAAATCGATGGCAAGGTTAGGACAAGCACCTGGTGACCTGGGCCCAAATTTGTACTGATTGTCCACCAAGCAATTTGTTTGATCTCTTGAACTACTCTGCAAGAGGGGTCCGAGTAAGAAGGCCCTTGAGGAGGTGTGGACTGAAGAAGTGGGAAGACTCCAAGAATGCTTACTCTGGAAATAAGATTCAACTTGCAGGGACTGACTTTCTGTCAACAGCTGGTAGCAGGCTCTTGGACCCTGCCAATGGTGGGCTTCATTTAGCACATTGGTAAATCTGTATAATTCATTTATTAATTGGATAGTGTTCACTAAGCGTTGGCTAAGTGCTGTAGATACTTAGTCTATGAACCTGTTTCTTTAGAAAAACACTGCTTGGTGGCATCATTACCCTGCTTTACAGATGAGTATTTACAGAGAGGCTATGACATGGTGTAGTCCATGCGGCTACTTCATGATGGAGTAGGGATTCACATCAGCTGTACCTCAGTCCGAGCTGTGTCCTGAGCCAGGAGCTCTGCTTGTGAATGTTCCCTCCAGCACTGTCCAGCCTGAGGGTGGAATTCAAAGTACGGAGAGGGTTCTCGCCCAGAGCCCCAGAGCTTAGCCGCACAACTCTTAGGGGGAAGGCAGTTCTGATCCGATTTAATAGCGCTTTCCAACAAGGGAGCTGTTCATCTTGGAAGCTAGTACTTCCATGACCCTGGGGGTGTGCAGGACGCAGAGACATGACTGTCTATCTAGAATCAGTAAGATTCTAGATAGATGTGTTGGTTCTTAAAGCTTGTCTTGGTTTTCTTTTACATTTACCGTCATTTCATTTCTCCCTCAAGTTTCAGCTTTGCCTGGCAACCAGACACCTTTTCTTCTTCTTTTCTTTTCCCTTCCCTACCTCAGATATATATATGTGTGTGTGTGTGTGTGTGTGTGTGTGTGTGTGTGTGTGTATATATATATATATATATATATATATATAGTTATCTGAAAAGTCTACGTTTTTCTATACAAAAATGCATCATGACTTTTCCAACACACACACGTGTGTGTGCGTGTGTGTGTATAAATACATAAATATGCGACAAGAACAAACCACAGCTTCAAGTCACATTACATAGCGTAAGGGCATGCCACCATGGTGCAGCGGCAACAAAGCACAGTGTGATGCTGAGCCTATGTGGAAAGGTCCGGAGTAAATGCCAAGGTCTCCCTGTCATCCTGTGTGTGCATGCATGCGCGTCATCTTGTGTGGCTAAGGCAAGGGGTGGATTGCAGAATGAAACCAGCAATGTTTAAAAAACATTTAAAAAAAAATTAGACATTTCAGTGTGAAGACCCTGTTGGGAGTACCTGTCTTTTTCTCGTTTTCTGTCTCCCTCTCAGAAGAAAGAAAAGAACTAATGAAATAATTAAAATGAAGTACAGTGCATCTTGAAGAGCCCAGTGGTATGTTTCTGCGTTGTGGGCGTCTGCTCTACAGTGGTATCTGATTTGCATCTTGCATATGAATGCAGCAGGCCAACCTATGCCTGCTGAAGAATGAAAAGTGAAAAAAACAAAGCCTTGCCTTGCTAGTTAGCATGTTTTCCATACTGTTGGGTGTGGGTTGAAACAGTTGTGCTGGGGTTCTCTGAGATTATTGTCCCTCATGGGTTGTTAACTCCTGGCATAGGGTACGCTGTATATAATAGGACCTACACTTTCTTGGATAAAACAATTATGTTATGAGCCTGGGAAAAGTGAAGTCATGCCACACGTTAAAGATTGACATTTGAAAGGCCAAGGTCTACTTGTTTGGAAGAAGAGAAATTAGAAAAGAGAAAACTATTCAACCCGGATACAGGTAGACTAAGTAGGCAGTTTTCAACTATTAGGAAAATGCAGTCATATGAATTCAAGAAAAGAGAATTTATTTTTAATTGGTATGTAATGCTGTCTAAACAATGGTTGAATATAAATAAAAACATGAAAAGCTTTGAGCTTTACAGATTACCTTATACCTGGGTGAACACAGCTTAAAAAATTTCACGATTTCATGGAATAGTTATTTCCCATCTCCAACAGCTGAAAAAAAAAGTGACCTCAATTTCTCTGTAAGCTTGTAAATCAATAACCCATAAAAATCTATGGGAAATGTAAAAGATAACCATAAAACCTTCCAAATTCGGAGTTGCTCACAGCTATTTTCGATTTTCAGAAGCCAACAGAAAAACAAAGGCAGAATCAACATGTTCACAGATTTAACCAGGAGGGTCAGCTCCACGTAAATGAGATAACCTCATGGCAAAATCGCCACAGGACTTTTGAGAACAAGAGAGCTAGACCTAAATTTGTTCAAGTAAAAGAAGGCCCAAATTGCCTTAAATCTCTGAAACTCCTATCATTCTCAAATGAGAGAAAATGAAGAGAAATTTAGAGGTTGCTTTTTTTTTCTCCCTGAAGAAGACCAAAAAGCTTTTAGGAGGGGGAAAAAGAAAGGAATAGGAAAAGTTGACTCTTTAAATGGTGTGGGCTTCCTCCAACACTTAACTGATATTCCTGCAAAACCAAACCAGCAACATTAAAAGAAAAAAATGGGATTTCTGAGGAAGAGTACAAAGTAAATATCACTCAGGAGCAGCCGAGGGGACTCTCTTGCTTGACCTGAATGCCTCTGTTTCCTGAGGAGCTTGAATTAGTGCAGAGGGTGGCAGAGGCTCAAGGGAAGCATGCCGCCCCCTGCAGGGCATCTTCTGAGACACTGGCAGGGGCCCTATCCTGACATGGCTTTAGCTGGGGACAAAGACTTCCGTTTTGCGGTGAGAGGGCTTCAAAGGCAAATAACCTCCAGACAGGTGGCCCTGAAACTGAAATTCACTCTGAGGTAAAGTAATTGCATATTCAAAGGCTTTAGCTCTTGGAATGTGTCCACCACGGGAGGGGGAAGGATGGGGCAGGGAAACAGCAACCGCCCTGCCTGGCAGTCTGGCCAACCAATGGCGCCAAACAGTTAATAGCATGGATGCATGCATGTGGATTCATGTATGGATGTGCTTCCTCTCCCTCCTTCCCTTCCTCTTCCTCTTGTACCTCCTTTCTTCCTGCCTCCCTAATGCCTGGAACACTCGGAACGACCATAGAAGAACGGTACAAAACTATGCAACCAGCAAATAATGTCACGGTCACTATCTCCTTCACGGGGACACTCCACCTTGGATCAAATATAGGCCTCAATTAGATCTTTCATTTAAAAGTGAACCTCTCCTGGCATGCTACCTCAAATAGCATCAAAGCAAAATGAAATACAGGCAGCATTTAACAACGCTGGTAACCATGGAAACATATCATTAAAGAATATATAAACAGGAATGAATAATTAGATGAGAAATTCATTTCTACATTTATCTTTTTTCTGAGACCCAAGAAAGCAAGCTCTTTTACCTCTCATCTCAATTTGGACACTTTCTCTGTAGCCTGTCTTCTAATTAAAAAAAAAATAGGAGAATTCATAAATGGGAATTTTAATATTGCCTAGCTTAATAGACAAATCTCTTGGGAGGCAAAAGACTGAAAATGATTTCCGTGCCATTGTTGTCTAGATGGGGCACTTGAATGTAGGAAGGCTACGGAAGCAGCCAGAGTTCGCTTTGTGGGTGAGAGATGGGCAGGGAAACCTGATGTCCAGCATGGAGACAAGGGGACAGCAGCTACTGACCTTTAACAATAGGGGCTGCTGGCGGGCACAGCAGTGACACACTGCTCAGGTGCAGCTGAGTCCACATGGATGATCACGGGTTTGGCTCCCCAGTTGACCTGAACATGCCAGGTGCATGTGCCCTTGACGCTGACTGGCTGGGAGGGCTGTCGGGTTGGGATCGTGGTGAAAAAAGGGGGTCACAGTGTGAGACTCTGTTGAAGCTGCTTGTCTCTTTCTCTGCCTGTCATTCTCATGAAAGAAACAAATGTAAACCCAAGTTTCTCAATCTTTGCAGATGGTCTATACAGTGGAAAGGCTGAGAGAAGAATCAGGTTCTTACAGGTTATATTGGTTACGCTGTCAGGTTCCAGCTTGACCTACCCAGGCCACCGAACGCTCTGCTTTTGCACCCAGGGCAGCCCCAGATCAGTTCCATGGTAGGCTAGGTCGGTTATTCACTTCGAAAACGAGAAGCCACCTAATTGTCTGCCAAGTTGTTGCGCACCAGAATTACTTGGTGTGTGTGTGTGTGTGTATAGAGGGAAGGTATCCCCACCTGGCTCGAGGCATTTAAAATTTCCCAGAGACTGTAATGCACTTGATCACGAGACCAGTGCTTCAGAACTGCGGACTTGGGTCACTTCCTCATCACACAGAAACGGAAACTAGGCCTAGGGCCTTCAGTGCTGGCCTCAGTGTTCCCTCCCTGCAGCGATATTATATACACACCTTTCTCATGGCCACACAGTGGGCAGAAGAACCCACTCTTTGCTTTTTGCATTATTTGGCTTGCTTTGGCTAATGGACCATGAGCTAGCATGGTATAAGCAGAGGCTTGAAATGTGCCTCTGTTGTTTGGCTTTTTCTCCTGGAGTCCTGCATCGGGCATAAGAACACATACCAGGTAACCCCTTGTCAAAGGTGAGCAGAAGACACCCAGAACACACCTGAACCCCTCTGCAACTTGGAGCCACGCCTAGCCAAGCCTCGTCAGACAGACCTGAGCCATGCTGCATATTGTTGCAAGCTGCTGAATTTTAGAGTGGCTTAGTAGACAGTATTATTACCACAATAGCTAACACAGAAATAAAGTGACTTCTAGCACTGCAACTAGAAATTGCATCTCCTGAATCTCAGGCCCAAACTCTACTGCTCCATGACACTGCTCCATGATGTGCTTCATGCTCGCAGAATTCCGCATAGACATCCAACCTCTCATCAGGCCCTCGGTTATGGGTGACCTACATCCTGGGTATTCCAGAATATCCTGTCCATGTCCCAATCAGCGTTTCCCTTTCTCTCCACCTTGTGCCTTCAGAATTCTGCTTTCTCTTTTCCAAGGAGACTAAGAAATCTCAAACTCATTTCCACAGTTGTATTCACAGATCACCCATTACTGAGCTAAAGACTTCCAGATAAAATCTCTTTCGCATAGACCCCAGGCTGATTAAACTCAGTGTCAAGATGTGGACTTGAAGCAGGCTGCACATTAATTGATAGGGATAATATTTTTAGGTGAGTGACTTCAATGCTTCTTAGAGTATATCTAAATTCTGTAGAGTCTGGACTGTTTTCAGATACTCCTTCTCTAAATATGTTATAAAATCCATCTGAAATGGCCAAATAAATATATAGACTATACATATAGGCCATTAAGAGAAAAACTCATGTGGTATTTCTATTTTGTTCCTTTCTGTGGAAAAAAATTTCACATGAAAGCAAATCTTTAGAGAAAACACTTTTCTCTTTTCCAGAAAATGTAGGTGTTTTGTTAAAGATAATAAAATATGTTTCTGGTTCTTTGACTTGACTTTGCCTGTAATTTCATGTTGGAAGATTTTATTTTTATTCTGAGTGAAAGAAATCATGAATTTCACCATGTAAATGACTAATATGGGGATGAGTTTGCAATATCAACAAGGGAAAAAATAGGAGGATAAAAATGGTTTTCATTATTAGTGTGACTAAGTCTAGTGCTAAGTTATCCTATAGCATTCTCTGGTCAGTGCAGAGAAATCTCTTACCATACTGTTACCTTGACTGCCACGTTTGAAAGAAGCAGCTAATAGCCCAGAGCTTGGGACTTAGATGGAAACACCCATGAACACAGAAACTCATGAGCTAAAAGACCCTATTGAAAGGCCGCAACCTTCAAAAATTCTGATGAGTCCCAAACTCAATTGAAGCACAAAAATGTGCATTCACAGAAAAATGTTCATTGAACTCATAATCACTGAGTTTCTAAAAAAAATCACAAAACAACCATGCCAGAATAGCCTCGTGTCAGACACTGGTTTGAGCTTCATGTCAAACCAATATTTAACTTGGCTGATTGAGTTAACAAAATATTGAGCTCTTGTAATGCACTTGGACGTGACTGTAGGAGAAAAAGCAAATCAACAGAAAATAGCAATTGAAGTTCCTTGCAGCCCAGTAGTTTTTTCTGGCAAATATTTTTGTGCTAGAATGTGTGTTCCTTGCAGACAGGGCAATGTCCATTTTGTTTCCTGCCTTATCTCCCATACATATGAGGCAGGAAGAAAGCCAGAAAGTAGAAGCAGGTGAGGGGGCTGGAGCATCTGTGGCTAGATAGAAAAATTGATCAGGGCTGAAAAATTCTCCGCTGGAGATCATATAGATGGGAGATTTCCAGGGGGGACATATAGCTGATTAAGCCACATTTGATATAGCCAATGGGATGAAAGCAGTCAGTGTGCCCAGACAATGATCAACCACACGACCCCAATCAAGTCATTATAAACCCCATGGAGCATAATTACCCGGCCCTGAGGCCACTCTCTAGTCTGGTTGCTTCCACCTCTCCGAAGCATACTTTTGGTTTTATATAATAAACTCCTATTGCTTTTGCTATTGGTACATTTTGTTCAATTTGCCTGAGACACCAAGACCCAGTGAAGCCATCCCAATAGCACATAGAGTGGGGCCTTTCGGATAGGCATTCAGTATGTGTTTGCTGAATGCATGTGAATGACAAGTGCAACTAGAGAGCAAAGAAGGAAGGCGTCCACTAATTAAGTTGTAGGGGGGCGCCCACGTGGCCGACTGTGGTTGGAATCCTGGACCCAAGAGCTTGGAGATCACACCCAGTGTGAGTACTCGAGTGCCCAAAATCCCAAGAGGAGGCTGGAGGGAGAAGGCACTGCTGTGTGGCCATCCCTCCGAGGGGAGATTCTTACTTTCCTCTTCTCTGTCTCTGTCTCTCTCTGGCAAGTGCATACTACTTATTACAAAACAAAACAAAACAAAACAAAACAAAACAAAAACAACAAAAATAAAGGAAAGAAAAGAAAAGTCTGAACACACTGATGGAAATGGTTTCAAGCTTGAATTACAGCACTGTCTATGGAGACTCTACCTGACACTAGCATTCTAGGATTTTTTTTTTTCTTTTTCAAAAATTTTCCAGAAGGCTCATGCACTTACCAGAGAGAGCAGAAAATCACAGATAGAGATGAGGAGAGAGAACAACCTCCATGGAGAATGGTCATGCCACAGGCCCTTCCCTCCATTTCTCCATTCTGTTGGGATTTAGGGCACCTACCCACCCTTGCCAGAGGTGTTCAGGCAGTGAGTCTGAGATGCAAACCACAGGGTCAGCCATGTGGAATATGCCTGCCTTAATCGCCAGGCCAGAGTTGATCCCTGGGTGCTATGCTTTGCTTTGAGTTCTGGAAGTAGTAAATGTGTCCTGCTATATCCAATAGCAAAGAAAAAAGGGACTATTGCAGTAGTGAGCATAGAGTAAAGAGAAGTCATGCAGGGATCGTTCTCTGTGGTCTGTGAACCGCTGAATTCGCTGAAAAGGCTGTGGGGACCCACAGGCTGTGCAGCATCTTCTTTGAGCGTGTAGAGAGGGAAAATCTTTTGTCTCTCAGTGCAGCCAGTGCCTGGTTTTGTCCCCTGAGAGTAGGACTAATCACACCAAAGAAATATTTCTTTTTGGTGAACTGCCTTTGGAAATCAGAGGCCATTGATAGCTTTGAGATGGGGATCGTTTCCATGCCAAGTACGACTTGAATTGGATGGGAAGCCTCGGCGTTCTCTGCACAGATGGAGGACCTGTGAAGTTGGCTCTGCCTCAACCCTTGCTGCTTCACTGAGGGGAGGTGCTCCGCATGTCAGGCTTTGTGCTCGGGCTTGTGTTGGTGTCAGCAGCTCTTCCAACAGTCCCCAGAGAGGTCTCTCCACGGCTGCGAACGTCTTCACCTTCCTCGGAGCCAGCAGCGCAAATCAGTGCCTCTTCAGGAGATCTTTGTCGAGATACAAGAGCCCACCATGAAGATTTTTTCCTACTAGAGAAGTCTGCTGGCAGCCCAGAGAAGAGGATTTTTAGAAGTGATTTCGTCTGGTTAAATTTTTGCAATTTTTTTTTTTAAAGAAAAGAAATTCCATTTTCAGAACAATTTGAAGTAAGATGTTCTAGGATTGGATTGATAATGTCTGATATCTTAACTACCTAAATGAGACAAATCTCAGGACTGCGGACACACTGGGAGCTTTTAAAAAATGATTTTTTTATTCAGTTTTATTTTTTGCTAACCCGCTACTTTAAATGAGCTGACTGGAATCAAATAACAACGTGGGTTTTCTAGTATACTAAAGGTGAGGCCGACAGAGTCGTGAGAGTACCTCAGGAAAAAGCCTACGGACGTCGGGCGAGTGGCTTTTCTCTCACGAAGGTCAATTTTTGTCCAGACAGCTTTCAAATGGAAACAAATTGCTAACATAGATAGCCTTGATGATGTAGACCTAACAGAGATGACCCAATTGATTAGAGGACAAAAGAAATGATGTAATTTGAACTCCAGTGGAAAATTTAGGTATTTCATGGTGCATTCTGACCCATCGAAGATTTTGTGAGTGGCAGGCACTCTGACTCCATTTGCTGCTAGGGACTTTGTGAATTGGGCTTTGCCCCTTACTGCCACTCACGCAAAACATTGAACTGGGTGCAATGTCAAATATGTCAATTTCTTATTCCAGAAAAATGACAACAAGCTTCTCACAACAGCAAGAAAGCCATCATTCTATGTGAATGCTGCCTTGGTACTCTGAGTATGGATAGGGGATCAATTTTTATTGCAATGGGATAAATAGTAAATTTTTTTGCGTGTGTGTATGTGCTCATGAGTATTGTCCTAGGCCGATGCTTACAAATCGAATTAGATTCTTGGAGAGCGGCTGTCACTTGAAAGGAAGAAAGAAAAGAAATAAAGGAATAAAGGAAGGAAGGGAGAAAAAAGGAGGAAAAGAAGGAAAGAGAAAGAAGGGAAGAAAAAGAAAGAGAAAAAGGAAAAGAGAGGAAGAACTGCAAATTGAGGCACCTTGCACCTGTTCAGTGGGGTTGCTCTGCATTCATTTCGTGCGAGATCTGCAGCGAGATTATGTTATCGACTTTTCTCACTGCCCTTTGCTGAGCAGTGCAGATCAGAGTTGGCTTTGTTACATTACAGGGGATAAAGCCTCACACAAGACAACCTTTGTGGCTTGGCACGTGACTGAAAGTGAATGTGGGAGAAGAGACAGGTAGTGGAAGAGGGATAATTTGTTTGTTTTCATGACTATGAAATCTAGACCTGGATCTAAGGAGAGGACTTGGGAGTTAGACTGGAATTTACCAGGAGGTTCTTCTTGGAGACAGTATTACTTTAGGACCAACAGAGTGACTGCTTCAAATTAGCTAATTCTTGGCCCGACTGCTTTCTGTTTTGCTCATTGGTTCAGAATTGTGGTGAGGTCAGGAAGTGTTCTTGAGGAGAATGGCTGAAAACAAGACTGAGTGTCAGTTGCCGAGGCATCGCGTGCAAGTACAGTCGTGACAAGTTATTTTCAACTCCCTAGCTCCGAAGAGGTGACGCTATTACAGAATAGCATGTGCAAACACTTCAATTCAGAGTGATACGTCCCAGTGTGAGCCGTCACATAGTGCAGAGCTTTATGCCTTTCTTCCCCTTGCTGGATTGATGATACGAAAAATGTTCTAATACAATTGAAAGGTGTTCCAAAGCAAAGGTCTGTTCTTTTGCATCTAAGAGTCTGTAAGTCAACAATCTATGAAATTAGATATAGATTGCTTTGCAAATGTTTACATTGTAAAAATTTCCCCTTCCTGCTTAAGACCTCTAAAAAGTATAACCAACCAGAGGGATAAGAATTTTATGTGGCCTAAAGGAAAATGCATAGTAACTTCTTTACATACCAAGAGGGTTAAAATGGTGCCCATCTATTCAACCTCAATGAATGTCTACTGTGCATGTGGACACAATTGCGAGTCTGATGTTTGAGGACATTCTTAAATTCATCCATAACATTGCCAGGGTAGGGCATCCCTGTTTATTATTTTATTTTTATTTATTTATTTATTTAAGAATCTTCACATCATGTCTCACCCCAGTCTTAGCCAACCCAGATCACAGACACGTGTGTGAACACCTGGCATTCCAGGGTCTTCCCATGTGGGTCCGTGTGCGTTGCACTGCACCTAAACCTGGCTCCATCAGCTCTGTCTGTAAAAATGGCTTGGATTGAGAACTCCTTGAGAACTCCAAACTCTTACTTCTGATTTAGATCAGAGCAAGGCTTAGGGGGGAAGATGTTTATATTTGGATCAACACCAGGGAGAGCTGGTTGGCAGAAGAAACTTGTAAGAGAATGGTGTCGTGTGCTGAGTTGGGGCTAGAGAGTTTTAATTTATAGAAATTGCCCGCAGGATGCATTTTCTAATTATATTGTTCTTTTTTCCCTTAAAATTTGTGACATCATTTTTGGATGTGAGTTTAGTACTAAAATAGCTTTTAAGAACAGACATCCTCAAACACCATGTGCCAGCGAGCCCTCACCTTCTAGTTGAGGCTCCTCCAGCATGTCCTGCATTTACTAACTAGTGGTCCTGCATTTACTAACTAGTGGTCCTACATTTACTAACTAGTGGTCCTGCATTTACTAACTAGTGGTCCTGCATTTACTCACTAGTGGTCCTACATTTACTAACTAGTGGTCCTGCATTTACTAACTAGTGGTCCTGCATTTACTCACTAGTGGTCCTGCATTTACTCACTAGTGGTCCTGCATTTACTCACTAGTTGGTGTCAGACCTGAATACTGAATCAGACCTGACTTCTAGACAAGGGTTATGCTAAGTTACTTCTAATTAAAGGAGGAAAAACAAGAAAACAGAAAAGTATGTTTTTCTTAATCTTTTATGAATGCAGGATAGAAAAATAAAGTATTTGTTTTATTCTTTCTGCACTGCAAATATGCTCATATTGGTAAGTGCAGATTATTCTCCTAGTTAGAGGTATATAAAAAGGGGCATTCATGTTCTTTGAAATTCAAAATGAAACAGGGAAAAAATTTATTTACAAATGTTTCAAGCTGTTAATTTGTCTTAGGTTATGCCAACAGTGGATCTATTTTTTCCCCCTAGTTCAATGTAGAAAACACAAAAGGTACTCAATCTATGTTTGTTTAATGAGTAAATAACCAGAATCAAACTTCTTTGGGGACATAATGTTTGCCAGGCCTGTTGAACATGATCCAGTCCTCAAGATTCGACTCTTTGCCTCGCCTCTCTCAAGAAGCCTCTGAAATCCTTTAATAAAAAGTCTTCTTGGGACCAGCAGATGGCGTAATGGTTACATACATCATTGGCCTACTATGTAGTCGACCGCGGTTCAAGTCCCAGACCTGGCAACTTAAAATTCACACTGGGTGTGTTTGTGTGCCTGCCCAAAATTCTTTCTTTCTTTTTTATTTTTAAAAAATTCTTTCTTTTTTTTCTTTTTTGGAGAGGTTTTTGCTATAGGGCGCGTGCGCTCGCCAGGCAGAGAGAGAGACAGAGAGACAGAAAGCGAGAAATTACCCCCCAGGGGGGATGGTCACGCTGCAATCCCTTCTCCTCCATTCTCCTCTTGGGATCTTGGGCACACACACACACGCGCCCGGTGTGTTTTAAGCCACCGGGTCCGGGACTTGAACCGCGGTCAACTACATGGGAGTCCAGCAACATAGCCATTACGCTAACTGCTGGTTCCTCCTGCCCAAAATTCTGAGAGGAGAATGAAGGAGAAGGGATTTTGCAGTGTGGCCAGCACCCCAGGGGGCGATTTCTCACTTTCTGTCTTGCTGTCTCTCTGTCTCTCTGGCAAGCATATGTGTCCTATAGCAAAAATCTCTTTTAAAAAAGCCTTCTCCTTTCTGTATAACTATCATCCACATAATTTGCTTATTTTTCACACCTAGTAATTCCTTTTATTTTTCAGTTTTGCCAGAGAGGAGCAAGGAGAAAAAAAGGTGAGACAGTGCCTCCTCCCATGGGAAATGCCGTGGCTCAATCCATGCTCCTTCATTAGTCCCTCCACCGTGTGTCCTTCCTTTAGGAATGCACATACATGTGTCTGGCATGTTTCTCAAGCCCCTTGGTCTGCGTCTTGAACTTTACAGTTGGCCATATGGAATCCAGCTGTCTTAACCATCATGCCATGGGGCTGGACCCCATATCTAGCAATTCCTTACAACTATTTATTACATGCCCATAAACAACTACTGTAAACACTGTTTGTATATTCCAGGTTCCCTTAGGAAAGCCTTAAAATCATCAGAAAATTAATAATAGTTTTTGAGACTAATATTTTGTCTGAGGATCAACCATTTGAAGAAGTCATTTATTTATTTCTTCCATGAATGAGAGAGACAGAGACAGAGAGAGAAAGAGACAAAGTGACAGCACTACGCAATCAGACCCTAACCACGGGCACACACAAGCCCAGCGTATGCAGAAACATCTCTGGACATGGACCTGGGACCTTGCCTATGAACCAGCCTCTCAGAGCATCGTGTCTGATCGCCGGGCCACTGTCCAGTCCCCAAGATCAACCGAAAAATAAAATGCCAGGTCCCGAGTATAGGAGGACTAATTTAAATCTTGATTATTATTTTCAAAGTTTGTAAATTGAGCTCCAAATATTTATATGGAGCAATACAAATTATTGGGCATTTTTATGCTAAGTGGAATGCTTTACTGTCTAATAGAGAAAACATACAATATGGAGACAAAAACTAGGGACCGAGATGTAATAATGAAAATGTAGGAAAAATCAGAAAGCATCAAAAGGTTGATTATTTCTTACTTTCCTATTAGTGGCTTGGCAGATTTTCTTCTACTTGGTTCAAAAGGTTTACTTTTTGTCTTTTTCCTTTTTTAATTTGCCAGCAGGTATGTGTGCTCGCTGAAGAGAGACAGACAGAGAGAGAGAGAGAGAGAGAGAGAGAGAGAGAGAGAGAAAGCACTCCACTGCCATGGGGGATAGTCAGGCCATTCTCCTCCATTTCTCTCTCCTTTTGGGATTTTGGGCACACACACACACACACGCACACACAAGTGCACGTGTGCACACACACACAGCATGTTTTTCAAGCCACTAGGTCCAGACTTGAGCTGCACAATTGACTCTGTGAAATCCAGTCACCTAACCCCTCCAGGCCATGTGGGCTGAACACCAAAGGCTTCTTTTCAATTAAATTCGCCCATCTTGAAATACAAGGAAAAAACCCACGAAGTCTGAGAAACAGAAGATATGGAGGATGGAACTGGCTTTTGCAATGGGTTTACAAATATTGAAGAAAGGTCTCTGGAAATGGTTTTCTTTGACCCACATGGTCCCACTGGAAACCACCTGGGGGAGGGCGAAAGTCCTAAAGGACAGGAAATCCACATTCATGCGAAAACACCAATGTGGTTGAGTATTTAGCATATTGGTTGCTGTTTATATGGGGGGAGGTGAATGGATATGTTTCAGCAGAAACTTTCTGAAAACTTATGGAGAGAAGCTAGGGTGAGAACAGGTCTGGATGTTGTGAATGAGATCAAACTAGTAAATTCTAAATTCCTTACGGTTCTAAGAAATCTTGACTCTTTTCTTGGCATCTATTTAACCTTTCTTATGATTTTTGGTTACTATTTTGCCATAAGTGAGAAAGAAGATCCATAGTTTACTATGGTTAAGTGTTTCAAATAGTAGAAAACGCTTCCCAACCAATGCATCTGATCTTTACATTTTCCTTGATTAAGGAACTGATACTATTTCTAGTGTGTGTGTGTGTGTGTGTGTGTGTGTGCGTGTGTGTGTGTGTGTGTGAGTGTGTTTAAATAGGTCATAGATCAACAAGGGTCTATGAAAATACAGTGTTCATATTTTAAAGGATCGTGTCATTTTAGCAGCAGGTCTGGAAAATTAGTTCCTGGGATGTCTAGAATTTATATTGGGTTGTAAAACTGAAGTATGGGCCAAGGGTTAACAACCTTGAATTTTGCCCTTCAAATTAGTCTCCGAAAATCTTCTCTATTATAAATACATTACTACTGGGTAGTGTCCTTCTGATTGATATGCCCAGAGCTACCTTTATCAGCAGTCTTTTAAGCACCAATCCTTCATTTTGGTTCTAAAAATGCGCTGGGCTCCTCCTCCCTGGTTGGGACATCAATACGCACCTGCCAATACAGTTTGATGAGCTTGGCAACACACGGCTCGCCTCCCCCACTGAGCCAGAGCATGTAGTCAGCTATCATGGCGCTCCTGGGGACAAGGACAGATTCTTTAGGACAAGTGGACAAACATAACAGGCAGTATGTACACATACTGAGGAAGACGACTTTGTAATAGATACATTTGATAGACTACTATTAACCATAACAAGCACGTCTGGGAATGTACAGAGAAGCAACCGACCCTTCATCTTCTAGATGGCTTTTCTATTTGTATAGTTTACAAATATTTAAGGACTATGAGGGAACATTTTGTTTGGGTTGCTTTGTTACACTTCAGAGCATTTATACCGATTTTATGCACTTTAAGATGCCTTGAAACTAGCACAGCACACATAGATAATTACTAGACTAGTATTTAAGCATCTCTCAGACTTTACTGGAGTTAAAGATCATTCACCTCTGATTAAATTAGACTTTTTCAAGTTGAAAATAAAAATCTCCAATTCAACAAACAGTCCCCTCCCCCAAGCTTTGTGTCTAATTGAATTGGGTTTAATATCTTCCGAGTACACCCACAGTATTAGTCTTATTAAGCGGAGGAGATATTAAAACTATTGTGCAGTGGATATGAATTCATTACTTAGCACCCTTTGGAAAAACAGTTTACTTTTATGACTGTTTCTCTGCTAGGTCTCTATTTCTTTTCTCCAGAGATTCCAAATCCAATTAAATGTGACTAGAAGTAATTCCAAATTGTCACGTTAGCCAATTAAACATATAATAATCCTGTGTACCTAATCACTAGTACCAAAAGTTCATTTATTTAAGTAAAGCTATCATTGTACCCCCGAATGTTTTTCTTATCTTTGCCTGCAGATACGTGTTATTTCTTGACATCATTGTAAATTGAATTAGAAATTTTCTTTTCCTAAATATAGTTGGTCTAAGGCACAGCAGTTGTAAACTTACTATAGTACTCTGTTGAAAGAGCTAAAATGTTTAGATTCTTGCTCGGGATAGGCAAAAATTAGAACTTTCAAAGTTATACATGGGGTGTCGGAAAGAAGATGCCCACAGACATTTCACAATAAATGATGATGATGTCAGAGTAATCTTTTAAGATTCCTTTAATATTTTCCAAAGTCCTTAATGATAAGGAGAGTTAGGAGTTGTTGTGTTTTTGTTTTGTTTGTTTGTTTATTTATTTAGTTTTTTTTGAGAGGTTTTCGCTATAGGGTGCGTGTGCTCGCCAGACAGACAGAGAGAGACAGAGACAGAAAGCGAGAAATCACCCCCCCAGGGGGGATGGTCACGCCGCAATCCCTTCTCCTCCATTCTCCTCTTGGGATCTTGGGCACGCACGCACACGTGCCTGGCGTGGAGAGCTAGGAGTTTTTGATGTGTGCATGTGAATGGGGTAGAGGCAAGTTGCCAAAATCCCAGCCCGGAGAGTGCATTTCTAATATTTGCATTTTGATGGGAGCACTTGGGAAACTTTTCTTCTCGGGACAACCCAAAAAGGAAGTCTATTTGTCACATAAGTGACTGTTCCCTAACAGAAATTCATTTGATGAATTCTGAATCTTAGAAAGCAATGTAAACTCTAGATCTTCCTCTCAAGGGCAGCGTGGTCTATTTCCAGGAGTTTGGTACTGAGGTGCTGCCTTGTGCCTAGCCCTCCTGGCACTTCACGAGGACACCAGCCATCAGGTAAACCACAGGTGGGCAAATGTTCCTTGCAAAGAATCACATAGTAACGTGTTAGGCTTGGTGGGCCATGTGGTCTCACCACTCCTCAACTCGCCTGGCAGAAGCAGCTCTCGACCATACATAAACAAGAGTGGCCGTGTTTCAATAAGGCTTTATTTATTAAGAAAATACGTACTGGGTCAGATTTGGGGGCAGTCCGCCTAAGTCTAAGCTAAACTAATTATTGGGTTGGTCAACCATTGGTGGACACTGGTGTAACTGTCAATTGATTAATCAGACACCAGTTTCCATGCCTTTCAGCCACACGCCCTGTAGACATTTCAGTCTGCTATTTTTTCTTTTTTGTTTCCCCTTTCTTCCCCCAGGGATAGCATTGCACTAAAATTACTGAGTAAAGTTCAGGAAATAAACTTCAGAATCTTAAAACATGCTAAAAACATACACTATGATCCTGGATCACGAACACAATGAGCAAGATAGGAGGGAGGTCACTGCAAGGGGGAGCCAGGGCTTTCCCACAGTTTTAATGCTTTTGGTAACTTAGTTTTAAATTCACCCTCATAAAATTAGAATTTTTAGCATTTTTATTAATGTTTTCCAAAGTTGCTTTTTAAAATGTGATGATGTGTTGTCAAATTGTTTGCTATATTCTGTTTTTCTAATTATGATTTTTGGTTTACATGTCATCAGTGATATGTGTGGGCTCTGGGATGGTTTTTACAAACATGCCTGCAGTGTGTGGAATAGAAGCAAGTGTACACAGTCATGCTCTTTAGCACCGAACATCACATTAGGCTGTGCGTATCTGTTAATAGTTCCATTATTTTCTTTTTAAACTATAGGTGGAATTGTCTGTATTTCTACTCTTCGGTGCTATACTATCCTATAGCTTCCTCTCCGTATTTACTTACATTTTTTTGTATCTGTTGCTCATTTTCTCTTGAGCTGTCGTCTCTACACCCTCCCACTGCCCCTGATGGAACCACCTCCAGGGATCTGCCATTCCTCTGTTTCTGAGCTTTTCAGTCCTCCAGTTTCCACCATAGAGTGTGGCTGTCTGGTGTATGCTAAGAAAGGACATATAGTATTTGAGTTTTATAGTCTGGCTTATTTTATTTAGCATTTTACCTTCTAGCTTCATCTACTTTTGGTCAAATAACAGGATTTTGTTGTTCGTTATGGCCGAGCAACATTCCACTGTGAGTTTATACCACGTCGTCCCAGTCCATCCATTGCATTGGGCCCCTTGGGTGGATTCCATGACTTTGCTGTTATGAGTAATGTTGATATACACACGGTTGTGCAAATGTCTCTTGGGTTTAGTAAGTGGGTATATACCCAACCGTGGTATTTCTGGATCATTCAATAATTCTATTTTTATGTTTTTGAGGAAGCCCCCCAATACTGTTTTCCACAGTAGTTGTACTAATTTATATTCCCACTACCAGTACATAAGGATTCCCTTTTCTCTGTAACCAGCCGTTGATATTCTTTGTTTTAATGATCATTGCCATTCTGACTAGGGTTAGGAATATATCGTTGTCATTTGGATTTGCATTTCTCTTATGATGTGAGATGCTGACCATTTTTTCATATTGTTTGCTACATTCGTAAGTGTAATTATTACTTGAGCCTAGGGTTCAGGAATACATAAATAATAATTATAATAAATAAAAAAATAAAAAATAAAAAATAATTTAAAGCATTAAAAGATTAAAAAAAATTTCCAAAGGAACTCAATTCCAAATGTATATTGAAACAAGGGAAGAATTCATTTGCACTGAAATCCGCTACTGGCCGTATCTGTGAGCACAATCATGGTAAGAGGGTACCAGTATGAGAGAAAAGACGGTTTCTGAAGGCACCTTACGTGCCGAGGTGCTTTTCTAACTGCCATGTAATTCTCTCAATATCTGGCATAGAGCTGTGTTCCTATTAGGAACACAATCTTGATTGTTGTTGCTCAACTCCATTTTCTTCCCGGTGGCAATGGCAGCTGTGCGTTCACCACCCACCTTCCTTTGTCTGGTTCACAGCTCTGCCCTACAGCTCAGCTTTTGTGAATGAGTAAAAATCAATGGAAGAATATGAAAAGAGCATGGGAATAACATTAGGCCATGCAATATTTGTGAGGCAAAAGGCAAGGGTTCCTCCCCACGCTGAATTTATAAAAAGCTGTGATAATTAACCAACTCACTGAGCATCTATACAGAGTCAAGTAATGTACAGGACCCTGGGTTCTGGCAGACTGGCCTCATGAATCGGATGTAAACAGTAGTCCATCATTCTTCTACCCGCCTTCCGGTATCTCTGTTTACCATTAGAATGACCTTCTAGGTGCTAGTCAATGTGATTCCATGTTGCTCTTACTTGTCTTTGTTTCACTTGCCATTATTCTTTCAGACTTACTTTCATGACTGGATGTTTTAGCTGCATGGAAACTGTAAGATCATGTTGGCCAAATCCCTTTAATTGACAGGTGGTGGTTTAATATGTCAGTTTTGACTCTTTACTAAGTGCTAAGCCCCATGTGAAGCACTTTATATAGCAGAATGTAAACCCAGCCCACCCACTTGTGCATGCGATCCCAGCCAGTTCGCCCACCCATGAAACTGTTCCAACAATTCTCTCACTCTCTGGTTTCTCTTCTGTCTTTCAACTTCTCTTTTTCTTCTGGAGCTTTTCTACCAGCACACAACAAAGCAGTTATTTTTCCTATCTTAAAACAAAACACCCAGAAGCTTCTCTTGACCCACCTTCCAGTTATCTATTGATTTAAATGTGAACGAGAGAGAGTGGGAATGCAGGGGAAGTGAGACAGGTGTTTTTGACAGGATCTTTCCATGTTGCAGTCCTTCCTCCCCAGCCTTGTAGCCAGCTGGGATCAAGGACATGATGAGCCACCGTGCCCGGGCTGTTTCCAGTTGTCCCAGGATGCAAACCTGGACTCCCATGCAGCCTCAGCCACTGTGGAGTGGTGTCCTTCCACTGGCGCTCCAATGATCATCTTCCGTCCTTTTCTACCAAAACAAACAAACAATAAAAAGCCGACATCTCCTTCAAGAGCCTCCTGCATGCTCTCTCTGTCTATCATCTCGTTCTTTCTGTGATTTTTAGAGCTTATTCCAGCAGGGTTTTCATTCCTACCACTTCACATACAGAGACCGCTCTTGTCGGTGCTAGTAACAGTCTCGCGCTTCTAACTGCAGTGCCACCGGTCTTTCTGTATGCACTCTGGGTGCGAGGGCTGCAGCGGCTCACGTCTCCTCCAGCACGCCCTTCCCCACTGCCACAACTCTTCTCTCGGATTGCCTTCCTTCCTTCTGTGCTGCTGCACTTTCCAGTGTCCCACACTGGCATTTAGTCATCTCCCTGGATTCCTACCTTTGAGGTGCTCTAGGGCACATGCTTGAGTCTCTCCTCTTCCATTCTGCACTCGCTCGCTTGGTCAACTCTTCAGTTTCATGGTTTGTAAATAACATCTGTGCACTGACAACTCTTACATTTCTACTCAGATCGAAATCTCTTCTGGGAGCTCCAGGATATAGAAGCTGCTCTCTTGACTTCTCTTAGATGAAGAGTTAACAAACTTAATGTGCCTGAGACTCAAACTCCTTACTTCCTCTTCTCCAAATTCTAGTCTTCAACCTCCATCTGTCCAGTGTCTCAGGTAAGGAAATCCTGGCTGTCACCACTGACTCCCCCTCTTCTCTCACAGTTTCTGTCCAATCGAAGAGAAAGTCCTGATCGGGATTTTAATCTGTGTCAGAATCCTCCCCTCCCACGTCTCTGAAAATACCATCCTGTTCATCACCTCTCACCCGTATTATTGCACCAGCCTCCCAGCTGGGCTCTCTGCTTCTCCATCAGTTTATTCTCAACACAGCAGCCAGACTGTCCTGTGAAACGACTGTGCCAGCGCAGGTGCCCCCTGTGCTTAGAACTGCAAGGCCCTCCTACTCTATTCCAGCCAAACCCAAAGCCTCCCAAATGGCCTCTGTGTCCTTTGGTCACTAACTGCTTCCTGATTTCATTTCCTACTACCATCTCCTCAACTCCTCTTCTCCAGAAAAACCATCTGTTCTTGCTGTTTCTCAGAAAAGAATAGGTCTTTGGATTTTGTGCTTGGCAGCTGCTCTCCTGTAATGCTCTTCCTCCACACATTCCCCTGCCTCCGTTGCTCACCTCTTTGGACTCTTTATCAGGTGTCATTTTCTCAGAGAATTCTACCATTTTGTAAAAGTGAATTCAAATATACCATCAAAACAATAGTAAATTTGCTTGCAGGGAAGCAATCATTAACTGACACAAAATGAAGGCATCCTATTAAAAATAATTGTAGATATACTGGGTTGTCAAAGAGTGCTGACACATTTTTGCATAGAAAAACACGTCAGGACTACCCACATCCTCGCTTGCCTTATTTCCCCTTTAGTTCTGCTTCCCCTTCAACATAATATTTATTTCATGTGTGGTAGTTTGGGCAGGATTCACTGCTATCTTCCTCTACTGCAGGGGTCAGCAAACTATGGTCTGTGGGTCAGATGGGGGCCACCACCTGCGTTTGTAAATAAAGTTTTATTGGAACACAGCAATGCTCACTCATTGGTGCATTGCTCACATACTGTCTGTGACAGCTTCCCCGCTACCATCATGGCTCACAAAGCCTTAAATATTTACTGTCTGTTTCTTTACTGGAACATAAGCCCCCTAAGGATAGGGATTCCTGTCTGTTTGCTCAATGACCTAGTGCCTAGAATAGTGTTTGGCAATACATATTTATTGAATTAATGACTGTACATTACCTTATTTGTTTAAACTAAAAAAAATATTAAATATTATATTACAAAGAGCCTAAGGCTAGAGAACTTACAAAGCTTACTAGGATCTGGATACAAGCAGCCTGCCCTAAGGCTGCCTCCCCATCGGTGTATAACAGAACGCCTCTGCAGCTGGGTGGTATGGCAAGGAGCACAAGTGGGCTTGTCAGTCTGTTTGTCTAACACAGCCTCCACGGCAACATTAGTTCACGTGAGAGCTTCGTAAATACCAGTGGGTGCTGACGGACTTACCACATACATTACAGGGAAAACGCAGCAGGACATACGTTGGCTTCCTGTGTATTAGGTTCTCAGGAAAGTCCAGACGTGTTATTCTATGCGAAAATGCGTCATAACTCTTCTGACAACCCAACATATCTACAATTATTTTTAATTTTGTGTCAGTTAATGATTGCTTCCCTGTAAGCAAATTTACTATTGTTTCCATGGTATATTTGAATTCATTTTTACAAAATGGCTCCTGGGGTCCCATTTAATTTACTTTACTAGAGAGATCAGTTAAATGTAAAAGGGTTAGAAGCTGGTATTTAAACAAGTTTTCTAATATCATAAGTTCAGCTTATTGTGACTCACATCTGGTTCCTGTGGAATGGTAAATACGTGATAAAAAATCTGACATGATATTATTAATGAAATGGGTACTAGTTTTAATTTCCAAATGAGTATCACAAAACGAGCCTGAGTATAAAGCGTGTGCTTGTTGGGTGATTTTTCAGATGGGCTGTTTCTGCACAGACCGTGCAATTCTATGAGTGTGGAGAATATATTATTGACATTTCTCCAGGCCCACGTTCAGATTAAAAATTTATAACCTCTCTACTCGGTGTGGCCACATGGTGGTGTAAAACAGTAAGATATGGGTAAACAAAAGAAAATCGCATTACACCATCGGCTGTGTGGTCTTCCTGGGCTGCTGGCTGGGACCTTGAAAAGTCACTCCGTTCATCACCTTGCCTTTAGGCGGGATCACACTTAAACCTTTCAAATGAGACTGATGAGAATCTCTTCTGTTTTAAAGACCTCCACGGAAGGACACTGCTCAGCTCTTCTCTCTGATTCCAGACTTTTCCAGCCATAAACAGCATTTTCCGCAGTTAGAGTCTGCTTTAGTTGGCTCTCCATTGTTAATGCAACTCAACGAGACCTGATCCTCGGGAGAGCAGTTCAAAATATCCTCACAATAATTTATAATCTTCTCTCCCCTAGGTTAATTAATTAACCTCAGGTGGTTTCATCTTTTTTTCTATGGGTTCTCCTTTCTTGCCATTTGTCAGTTTTGTGGTTGTGTTTTTGATTTAGGTTCCTCTTTTTCTTTGTTTCACAGCCAGGATTTGGCTTCTCACAAGAGCCAACGGATAATTTTGTGGCCTATTATTGATTGCTAAAGGGTGTGCACTTTGCACAGAGACACAGAGACAGGGAGAAGGAGGAAGCATCTCACAATGGGATGTAGTCAGGCTTCACTTTTTTCTCCCCCATTTTCCTAGCCCATTGGGGTTTTTGGCACACACACACACACATACACACACACACACACACACATACACACTCATGTGGCATGAATTTTTTTGACACTAAGTCTAGGATTCAAATTGCAGTTGGCCCTGAAGACGCTGGCTCCTTAACCACCAGGCTACGGGGCTGGTCCATTATGGTCCCTTCTGCAGCTGTTTTATGAAGGGAACTGGTAGAGGTACTTAGAAGTGTGTATACTGGCTTGTTGTCACTACAGAATCCTTTCATATTATCAACACACTCAGGGTTCCTTCCTCCTGCACTGAGAAAGAAAAACAAAAAGCTCAAGAATATATGTGTACACATGCCATTAATTTTAGATGAATTAATATTCATGCAAAGTGCATATTTCTTTGAATACTAAGACACAGGAAGATGCAAAAGGATGATGTCCTGAGTGAGTGAAGGGCTGAACTACTAAATTCACTCATGTAAACACACATCGATAGGTAGAGGAAGCATCATTTTGCAGACTCACGTATTTTCCCCACAGCAGCCATCCATCGTGTTCTTTCAAAAAATATAAATGTAAATTACCTCGAATAAAATTCAAGCTTTTCTGGTGGCTTACAATTCTCAAGTAGGCTGCCCTGGCATGTTTCCTACCGCCCTCCGGTCAAGCGCTCTTGCCTACCACCTCTCAGTCAGAACTTACCTTTTCCTGCCTAAGCTTCCCGTCGTAATGGCATGTCGGTTTCCTTCTTATTGCCTTCTTTCCCCTAGACCTGCGTGGTCCCATATGGTGGCCACTTGCCATTCTTAAATGAATTAAAATCTAAAATTCACTTTCTCGGGTCCACAGGCACTGTTACAGTGCTCAGTAGGCACCTGTGGCTCGCGGCTACTATACTGGAAGGCAGGCGACATCCCGTCATCACCCGAAGTGCTGTTGGGCAGTGCCAGTCAGGACTGTGTGCTGAAGCAGCCCATCCTTACCATGCCTCCTTTATTACCCTGCACATGCCACAGTGAATGCTTTTCGTTGTTGTTGTTTAATGAGAATTGTATCTGTTGGGAACCAGCAGTTAACGTAATGGCTATGTCGCTGGATTCCCATGTAGTCGACCGTGGTTCGCATCCCAGACCCGGTGGCTTAAAACTCACGCTGGGCGTGTGTGCATGTTTGCCCAAGATCCTGAGAGGAGAATAGAGGAGAAGGGATTGTGGCGTGGTCATCCCCCTGGGGGGGTGATTTCTCACTTTCTGTCTCTATGTCTCTCTCTGTCTGGTGAGCACACGTGCCCTATAGCAAAAGCCTCTCCAAAAAAAAAAAAAAAATTTGTATCTGTTTACAGGCTCGACAATTTAGAGCAGTTTTTGTTTGAGCTTTGCCTTGATTATGCCTCCACCTTGTCTCCAAGTCATCTGATGCTCCCTGGAAGGCGGAGGCCCTGCGGCTCTCTTGACAGGGACTGAAGGCGTCGCTGCTTGGTCTCTGGCCCCCGTGAGAAGTCCAGCTGCTATAACTAACTGCCGAAGTCAAGCGGCTAGAAGTTGTCCCTGAGACCGAGTTTCTGTCATTTGCAACCCAATTATAATGAATAGTCTCCTGCCTTGGTTGTTAGTCCAGATTCTGAATCTTACTAGGGTTCGAGCCTCTCTTGCTGCTACAAGGCTGTCCACAAACAGATGAAAGTTCTTCTCGATGGTCAAGGCCTGCCTACTAGTCTAGAATTTCAAACATGGCAGCTTCTCAGTGAACAACAACAACATAGTTACTGTTATAAATACTGGGTGCTTGCCATATTTACAGCAGGCGATTTCTTATCTCATATAATTCTAGGAAATGAAGAGACAGATTTTAATTCTGTGAAACCACGCTATGAAGTGATGGAGGCTAAGGTTTAGGGAGGTTCATTTTCCAAATGGGAGGTGTCAGGGTGGGAATTAAGCCGGATACCTTGGGCACCACATTTCAGGCTCGTAGTCATGATCCTGTACTATATGTATGTTGCCATTTCCCCCATACTTCTTTTACAAGACTCTAACCTTTTTTTTGGTTTAGCTGATGTCAATTTCATGTCAAGTTGTTGACCACTGGTGTACTGGCTGAACATGATATTGCCTGTGGTTGACTAAAGAGTGGGAGAACAACATCGCCTATTTTGCCAGGTCCAGCTTCCTTACCCCCGTCTCACGCTTGTCTTGCCAGCATCGTGTCTTTCTCTCAGCCCTGGCTTATTAATCTGACACGGTCCATTTTTCCTCTCCTGGCCATGTCAAGAAAGGCATCGTTCCTTTTATAGAAAATGTGTCTGGTTGAAGAGGCCCGGACGAATAGAACTCATTTCAGATTATACAGGAAGGTTTGGTTTTATATGACTTTATTTACTTTGTGCGTAACCCCTAAGTCAATAAATGGTATTATTTTATAACAGGCAAGGTGTGTAGTCCTGGCTATGTGCAGAAATATAAGGCCATGATGCAGGCTTGTATGAGCTTCCGATTTGATTACTGATCTGATATCCACATTTGAAAAAAGTAACCCAAATGCATGACACTTCATAGCCATGAAGAAGTATGCAAATGCTAATTATTACATGATGCCAACTCAGAAGTAGAGAGCGTAAGGGCTATGGGATTTTAAGGGGAAGGATGGTTACTTTTCACCTTAATGGAGTGATTCAGTGCTCAGACTTGAAGAATGGCTACTGTTTTTTAAGGGAGATTTTTGCTATTAGGTATGTGTGCTTGTCAGAGAGACAGAACGAGACAGACAGTGAGGAATCATCCCCTGGAGGGATGGCCACGCCACAATTCCCTCTTCTCCAATCTCCTCTTGGGATTTTGGGCATGCATGCACAAACATGAGTTCTGAGCCACCAGGTCTGGGACTTGAACTGTGGTCAACCATGTGGGAGTCCATTACTCCATCTGCTTGTCCCCCTAGAATTATTTTTAAATGATGAAGAAAGGGATGCGTTTTTTTTTTTCTCTTCTTTTGGTCAAAGACATACATTAATAATAAAAAATCTAAAAAAATTAAAAGACATATGCCATGTAAAGACATTAAAGATAGAAAGTGTTAATGCAGGATCTGAAGAAAGATAAGGAATTTGTGTAGAAGGAGAGAGAGCAAAAAGGCCTGAAAATGATTTTGGTAGACTTTGGATTCCAGGCGGAAGAATTTGGATTGTCTTCTATAGCTGCCAGAAAACCATTAAAGTATTTTTTGGCAGAAACAGAAACATGGGATATTCTGGCTTTAAAATCTCACCCGTAGATGGCTGGATTCTATAATGAGGGGGAAGCCTTACCTAGACAGGGCCCCTCAGGCTTGTGCTTAGCAGAGACTGTGACAGCTTCTGGCCACATGCGGACATACGTGTCCTTTGCTTCTTAGGCATGGGGACATGTACGTGGGGTTTATGCATGACATCCCTTGTTGTCTGGACCCTACTTGCCTTCTAGGTTGAAGAGAGTAGCCTAGGGAACCAGAGTTCTGATAATACCATATGGATATTAAGAAGAGATCTGAGTTTTTTCATTTTTATTGGATTCATATTTGCAAACCTTGTGAATCCATCTATTCCACAAAGATGGGGTTTCTAAGATGAGTAAGCAATTTTCTAGTCTTCAGGTCGCTGGGAAGGCCAACACGCATGCAGATACATATATCACAGTGCACGAAGTGGAGTAAGAAATATATTGCACATGCAGCTTAGAGGTTGGTGGTGTTCAGGAGGGGACCCTGGTCAACCTCACGGGACGAGCACAAGCTAGCCAAGCGCAGGGAGCCCAGGGCTGAGAGAGGCACCCAGACAGAGGCGCCAGCTTGAACACAGAGGACAGAAGTAGAGGAAGAGAAGGAAACTTCAGTGCTCGGTTAGAGGAGGTGAGGAAGGCGGGGAAGCAGTGTGGGTTTATCCTGTGGATACCAGGGACCGTCGTAGCGTTGTAAGTAGAGTAGCAAGGACAGTTGTGTGGTTTGGGGAGAATCTTGGCAAAGGTTTTGACAATGTATTTGAAGGTGAGAGGACTGGAAGTGGGAGGTCATTGCAAAAATTGTTCTGCAAAACAACAGATGAACCTAAACTAGGGCAATGACTAACGGAAAAATAGGAAATCTGGCTACTGGCATGATTCCTTAGGACAAAGTCAGATGACAAAGGCGTGGAAAGAGAAGGCATTCATGGTCTTAAATCTGGTGTACTTCAGGCCCTGCGTGGTTGTTTCAGACTAGGGGCAGTTTCCATAGAGGTGTGCCTTATAATTCTTGTGAGAAAAGGAAAACCAAAAACTGACTTCTTTACATTCCATGTGAATGAACTAATGAATGACGCTCAAGGAAATCATAAAGATAAAATAAAAATAGACTTGACCTGATGCCTCTTCAGTGGAGATCGACTGGTATCACAGGCCAACGTCAAATTAAATAATGTGTTGCCCAGACTCTCTGAAGAGTTTTGGTAGAGACTCGTGAACCTCAGAGAGACTACTACTACTTCTTTTTTTTTGTAAGACAGAGATTTTTGCTATAGGATGAACTCACCAGAGAGATAGAAAGTGAGAAATCCCCTCCCCCCCCACCGGGGGCGTTGGCCACACCACAATCCCCTCTCCATTCTCCTCTTGGGATTTTGGGCACAAATGCACACATGCCCAGTGTGAGTTTAAGCCACTGAGTCTGGGACATGAACTATGGTTGACTACATGGGAGAGTCCAGGGACGTAGCCATTACACCATCTCCTGGTCCCTCAGAGAGGCTCCTTCGGCAGGATTCCCCAGGGAGTGTTCCTGCCCATGACCCATGTCCTACTTCACCATTTCCCAGTCCCTCTCTCATGATGGAAAATTAAGCCCTCATTCTGGGCACATTTTCTCACAGCAGAGGGCGTGCTCACCTTTTGGTGTGAGTGAAAATTCAGAATGTTTCTGTAATCTTGAACAGGGCAGTAAAGTTTTATTTATCTTCTTGCAGGATCAAAGGAAGGGGAATGGTTAGGAAAACAAAAAAGAAGTATGTCATCTCAGGTCATTTTAAAGAGGGATGAAAAAAGTGAGAGGAGAATTGGCCGTATAAAAATAGGTAGTCCTGAATTTAATTTTGCTTTCAGTAGCTCACACCAGCCATTTCTGGAGCCAATAGAAAATGTAAGACAGTTGGAAATAAGGATACTAAGAGCAGAAAATAAACCCATTCACAGCACAGGAACGGCTTACAGTGGAAGAAGCCAGAATGAGCTGTCTGGTTATTCCCTGGCAGTAAGGAAGTCAAAACGCAGTCTCACCACTCGCCATTCCATCTCTTGATCTCCACGGAGGCTGAACAAAGCCTCAGCCTATGTCGGGATCATACAATCTGATCAAGCATCTTCACTATTTAGCACATTTTACAACTTAACCACAGTCATAAACTCAGTTGCCTACTTCTCAAGAGCCTCAGACCTTCAGGCAAAGCAGGAGAGCGTGAGGAAGAGGTTTCCTGGGCATAGGCAGGTCTCAACATGGTCAGCTGATATTCTGAAGCTTGGAATCTATTTTCTAATAGAGCCTGTATATATACATATATATACACACACACACACACATACATACACACATCATGACGAAGCTGTCGAGTCAGCCTACAGACAGCTGCTTAAACCAGCGTTTACTGAAATGACATACAGATGGGCCTTGACGTACAATTTTCAACTTTATGATAGTGCGAAACCATTGCAATTTTGATATCCTTTGAATATCGAATTTTGATCTTTTCCTGGGCTAGCAATATGTGGTACATGAGATATCAAACACTTTGTGATAAAACAGGCTTTGTGCTAGGTGAGTTTGCCCAACTACAGGCTAATGGAAGTGTTCTGAGCGTGTTCAAGGTCAGCTAACTAAGATGTTTGGCAGGTTAAATGTGTGAAGTGCATTTTCAACTTAACAATACTTTCAACTTATAATGGTTGTACTGGGATTTAGCCCTACTGTAAGTTTAGGAGCATCTGTGCCTTGAGCAGTTATACCATATTGTACCCATAAAATAAAGTATAATATAATGGGGCCAGCAGGTGGCATGGTGGTTAAAGGCGCTGGATTCCCACATGCCAACCATGGTTCCAGTCCCAGATGTGGAAGCTTGCTTTCTCCCTTTCTTTCTCTCTCTCTGGTCAAATAAAATAATAATAATAATAAATGGAAATAATTCTTAAAAAAAAAGGCAACAGTAAGGTGACTTAATACTTCTGAATTTTCTGAGGAGAATCAGGTTTTCTTCTCAGTGTTTCTCGGCAGAGGTCACTCCTGGCAATCGTAGAGTTAGGTTTTTGTGCCAGACAGGACCGTCTGGTGTCTTGTGGGAGGCACTGCATCCCTGGGCACCCAGGTTTAGATGCCAGTAGTGCTTGCCAGCCATGCTGATGACCCATACCACCCCCCTGTTCGCTCCTCAGGAGATGGGGAAGGGCTGAGAACCACTTGGACATATTTGTGGAGAGTCTGAGGGGAAGCATAGGCACACCCAAGGTTGAAGAGACAGATTTTTAAATTTTGGGGTTGACTTTTACTTCATAACGTTTCTTAGTTGGGACCATATTAAGGTGAGTATTGTTCTCATCATTCCTAAGCAGAATAATTTTTTGGCTCTCAGGTAAACACAAAGACAAACCAGAAGAAAATTGCCTGGTCCTGGAAGAGTATGTATATCTTAGAAATGATTTCCTGCGGTGGGTAACCTGGGGACTATTAATAGTGAGTGAAATATTGTTTGCATGGTTCTAGGTGTAGAGTGAACCCAGGCAACAGAGTCATGCCTCTTAGTCTTCTATGACACACTTGACCTTTAATGAGTCAGTTAATTGAGACTTTGTGCTAACATTGTATGGCCCATCTCTAGAATAAAGGCGATTCTAATAATACCTAATTCTGGAGGTAGATGTCCATGTGCATGTAACTAATGATGTATGTAAAACAATTTGAGGTTTAGGAAATGATGTATACATTTCAGACTGATGCCAATATTGTTAATATTATTGTTGCTATCCTGAGGGTGAGTGTGGAGGTGGTGAAGTTTTAAAGAAAAGTCAGAGGTTTCCAACTCAAGCAAGCTTAGTACTTCAAGCGTGAAGTGGGTTGCCATGAGGTGAAAGTACAGGTGGAGAGAGGTAGCTATATCCTGGAGACATTTTTTATAGTAACATGGTCAACCTGTTACACTTGTGACCCAAGAAGAATGGATATTTAAAACAATTTCATGTGCTGCGTTTTGAATTTAATCCAACTAGGAGAACCATCTCACCACCACCACCACCAAAACTTCTTTGTGAAAAGTCCCAGAAAGAGCCAAGAAAGAGTCAGTTCTCTAAGTATTAACAACTCACAGGTGGAGGGTTGATTCATTCTTCCAAGACAGCAGAGAGCAATAAAGGTAACATACAAGCATTTGCTGATTTTTGTGAGTAATATATACTCAGAACGGGCACCAGGCGAAATTACGATGTGCCCTGCTTCCCCGAGCAGTGCATGGCTCAGCGTGGGCATCGTTTTTCTTTCTTCTCATTGTGCTGTGCTTGTATTCTAGCTACCAACTAGCTTCCGTGGTGAAACCGACCTAGGTCAGGCCTCGAACCATAGGATCCAGCCTTTTCTTTCTCAGAGCCTTTACTCAAGCTTGTCCACTTTACATCTTTTTTTTTTTTCCCAAGGCCAAAGTACATGTAGAGATAAGTAGGTAATGCAAGAGTCATGTAAAACTACCTTCTTACTAGGGCCAGACAGTGGGGCCGTGATAAAATGAGGTGCTCCGTGAAGCTGATTCACATGGGGTGGTTTCAGATTTTTGTGCCAAGACCTCCCTGAATACATAGGACATACCTGTGCCCGGATCCAGTGCTGGGGTTGGGAGTGGACCGTGGGCTGTTGGAAGAGCTGTCTTTCTCACTCATGGAAAAAATGTGTGTGTGTATAAATATATATACACACACACACACACACACACACACACACACACACAAATGTATACAAATATATACACACAAATATATATACACAAATATATATGTATACATTTGTGTGTGTGTGTGTGTATATATATATATATATATATATATATTCTACCCCTAACATGTTCTTCTCAGTGACTTAAATTACCATTAAGTGACACATTAGGCTGTGTCTCCAGGATGAAATATTAAATGGTATTGCACATTTGTGTTTTCTTGCAAGGTGAAAGCATTAACACTCATTAATAACTTTGAATAAATTATTTTTTCATCAGATTAACAGAGAGGCATAGAACTTGAAAATTGAAAATTTGGGAGCGAGATTGCCTCTGTTTAAATCGCAGTTGTCATTTGCTAGCTATGTGACTTTGGACAAGTTAATTAACTTCTTTCTAATGCAGATAAAAATGGTTACCCATCTCATGAGACTGAAAGGAAGTATTAATAGGGACAGAAGAGGGGCATTGTAGTTAAGGGCTGGACTCCCACATGGCTCACCATGGTCTGAGTCCTGAGCCCCATGACTTGAAACTCACACCTGGTGTGTATGTGTACATGCCCAAAATCCCAGCAGGAGAATGGAGATGCTTAGATGTTGCTTAGCAGGGGATGCGATGTAGGCAGACAATGATCTCTCTCTTTTTTCACCATAGTATGCCTGATATTTGTCTCGTTTAATGTTGTTTTTAATTTTGCAACTATGCCCAGAGGCATTAAGTATTGGTAGCATATTTATAAATTAAAATATAAATACTTTTGGAAAGTCATAACAGCTGGCTAGGTTTTTTTTTCCCCGTATGAGTTGTTTTTAAGGAAGAAAATAGTTCTATGGGCACGAAGAAACAAACATCAGTTCCCAGGGGAGGAGACAATGCATGAAGAGCTTACCCAAACTCTAAATTGTGTGATAGAAGAGGACAGTGTGTCCCATGAGGGAAGGTGAGGGCCTTAGGGTGTATGAGAGGTTGGGGAGTAGAGGAGAGTGAGGACTTTAGGGTTAGAAAAATTATAAAAAAAGTATTCAGGGGCCAGCAGGTAACATGGTGGTTAAGGTGCTAGATTCCCACATGGCCGTCTGTGGCTCAAGCCCCCAATCCAGTAGCTTGAAAATCATGCTGGGTGCATGTGCGTGCACAAAATCCTAGGAGGAAAATGGAAGAGAAGGGATTGTGGTGTGGCCACCCCTTAGGGGGTGATTTCTCACTTTTCCTCTCTCTGTCTCTCTTTGGCAAATGTATGCACCATATGGCAAAAACCTAAGGAAAAAAAATCATTATGACTGTGAATTATTTATTACTGGGTAGATTTAATTGTGACCTTGTTCATGTACTCCCAAGCAGCTACTACTGCCTTGGGGATGATCAAAAGTGGAGAAGTCTCTATGCCCTTTCCAATAGGATCCATGTCAGCTTTTCCTGATTCAGAAAAAGACTCCTTCCATCCAAGGGCTGGGATTGCATCCTGCAGAGGCAATACTCCGAGGAGAGGCAAAGATTTAAAACTCTATGATCGTGGCCTGATTTCACAGAATTTATTTGAAAAAAGCCAAGTTTTTCATAGAAATAAGTTGATAGAGACAACTCAAATGAAAAATTTTGAGCAACTGCCCTTGAAACACAAGATACCTAGGAATAGAAAGGGTCCTAAGAGGCTATCTCGTCTACACTAGTAGAAACAATTCCCTCTGCCCCAGAGGTTGGGGTTTCTTCCCAGTTCCTTAGTGAGGAGTCCAGAGGCTGAAGACTGATGTGGAAACTCAGAGAATGGCAAGATCAGTTTATGCATGCATACTTATCCTAGTTGGATCCAAAACGTTGGTGACCAATAAAAACCAAAAAATGAAAATGCAAATAGTAGCAAGTGTCAGCTTGCTACTCGACAGACTTAACCCCCCTACGCAGGAAACAGGGTTGGTCAAATCAGCAGTAACTGTGGAGAGTTTGAAACCTATTTTTAAACATGAGAAAGATGTTGAGGGTTTCTCTGATGGCAAAGAGATCAAACATCTGCCAGGCAAGTGGGTGGTCCTCTAGGCCTTCCAGGAAAAATTTAATATTTAATTGACAGCCAAGGAAGAGTTAGTTGGACAGATGAAGTCATCTATGGAAGAGAGAATAATGAGGATGGACAAGAAGGTCCAACAGAATAGAATCTTCATTAATTTGCTGAAATATTCCAAGCAGAGATAATTGAGTGATAATTTCCGAATAGAATTTCCCTGTAGAAATAAATACCGAAAATTACAATAAACATTAAGTGTTGTGTGAGCATATTTGTACAAAGGTTGTACACACCATGCACATGGCAGTGGATAATACAAAGAACTTTTTCACCATGGTCTGAGTCCTGAGCCCCATGACTTGAAACTCACACCTGGTGTGTATGTGTACATGCCCAAAATCCCAGCAGGAGAATGGAGATGCTTAGATGTTGCTTAGCAGGGGATGCGATGTAGGCAGACAATGATCTCTCTCTTTTTTCACCATAGTATGCCTGATATTTGTCTCGTTTAATGTTGTTTTTAATTTTGCAACTATGCCCAGAGGCATTAAGTATTGGTAGCATATTTATAAATTAAAATATAAATACTTTTGGAAAGTCATAACAGCTGGCTAGGTTTTTTTTTCCCCGTATGAGTTGTTTTTAAGGAAGAAAATAGTTCTATGGGCACGAAGAAACAAACATCAGTTCCCAGGGGAGGAGACAATGCATGAAGAGCTTACCCAAACTCTAAATTGTGTGATAGAAGAGGACAGTGTGTCCCATGAGGGAAGGTGAGGGCCTTAGGGTGTATGAGAGGTTGGGGAGTAGAGGAGAGTGAGGACTTTAGGGTTAGAAAAATTATAAAAAAAGTATTCAGGGGCCAGCAGGTAACATGGTGGTTAAGGTGCTAGATTCCCACATGGCCGTCTGTGGCTCAAGCCCCCAATCCAGTAGCTTGAAAATCATGCTGGGTGCATGTGCGTGCACAAAATCCTAGGAGGAAAATGGAAGAGAAGGGATTGTGGTGTGGCCACCCCTTAGGGGGTGATTTCTCACTTTTCCTCTCTCTGTCTCTCTTTGGCAAATGTATGCACCATATGGCAAAAACCTAAGGAAAAAAAATCATTATGACTGTGAATTATTTATTACTGGGTAGATTTAATTGTGACCTTGTTCATGTACTCCCAAGCAGCTACTACTGCCTTGGGGATGATCAAAAGTGGAGAAGTCTCTATGCCCTTTCCAATAGGATCCATGTCAGCTTTTCCTGATTCAGAAAAAGACTCCTTCCATCCAAGGGCTGGGATTGCATCCTGCAGAGGCAATACTCCGAGGAGAGGCAAAGATTTAAAACTCTATGATCGTGGCCTGATTTCACAGAATTTATTTGAAAAAAGCCAAGTTTTTCATAGAAATAAGTTGATAGAGACAACTCAAATGAAAAATTTTGAGCAACTGCCCTTGAAACACAAGATACCTAGGAATAGAAAGGGTCCTAAGAGGCTATCTCGTCTACACTAGTAGAAACAATTCCCTCTGCCCCAGAGGTTGGGGTTTCTTCCCAGTTCCTTAGTGAGGAGTCCAGAGGCTGAAGACTGATGTGGAAACTCAGAGAATGGCAAGATCAGTTTATGCATGCATACTTATCCTAGTTGGATCCAAAACGTTGGTGACCAATAAAAACCAAAAAATGAAAATGCAAATAGTAGCAAGTGTCAGCTTGCTACTCGACAGACTTAACCCCCCTACGCAGGAAACAGGGTTGGTCAAATCAGCAGTAACTGTGGAGAGTTTGAAACCTATTTTTAAACATGAGAAAGATGTTGAGGGTTTCTCTGATGGCAAAGAGATCAAACATCTGCCAGGCAAGTGGGTGGTCCTCTAGGCCTTCCAGGAAAAATTTAATATTTAATTGACAGCCAAGGAAGAGTTAGTTGGACAGATGAAGTCATCTATGGAAGAGAGAATAATGAGGATGGACAAGAAGGTCCAACAGAATAGAATCTTCATTAATTTGCTGAAATATTCCAAGCAGAGATAATTGAGTGATAATTTCCGAATAGAATTTCCCTGTAGAAATAAATACCGAAAATTACAATAAACATTAAGTGTTGTGTGAGCATATTTGTACAAAGGTTGTACACACCATGCACATGGCAGTGGATAATACAAAGAACTTTTTTTTTTTTTTTTTTAGAGGGAGACTTTTGCTCTAGGGTATGTACAGTTGCTGGAGAGACAGAGAGATAGAAAGCAAGAAATCATCTCCCACCCCTCCAGGGAGGATGGCCATGCTGCAATCCCTTTTCCCTTCTTCTCTGGGATTTTGGGCATGCACACACATGCACCCGCTGTGAGTTTAAGTCAACTCAGACTGCAGTTGGCAACATGGCAGTCCAGTGATGTAGCCACTTCACCATCTTCTGGTTCCATGCAAAGAACTTTTAAGAATATTTCTGACTTTACCTCTTTTTTTCTTTGATGCTAACATTAGAAACGCGTCTCTCCATACCATGCTATTCTAGTCTATTCTTGTCTCTAGTGCACATGGTCTGGCCACAGGAACTGCAGAAGTGAACTGGGAGAGATCAAGTCCTGTGTTATCCTGGTGAGACTATAAGCTAATACACTAAATTATTGCAGCTATTTTAATTTAATTTGTGTTCACAGGTGGATACGGCTTAGGGCAGCTCACGTAAAAGGTAGAAGAATGAAAATCATGAAATTTTCATTACAGCGCCTGGGTTACATTATTCCAAATAATTACTTCTGTTGACTTTTATAATGGTCCGGAGTAAGGAGCTCCCCTTTCATTCTGCATTGTTATATATAGATACCTGTCCTACGGAAATCTTATCTACTTCATTATAGAGTCAAGATTTAGATGTCGGAATATGTTAATCCATGTAAGGGGTCCCTTTTTCAACAATTTCTTCTTCATAAGGCTGACTTAGAATGTCAGTGTGCTATCTAAAAAATGTCTTCAGTTTTTTTCTTTTCTAATTGCCAGACAGAGACTGAGAGACAGACAGTGAGAGAGAGGGAGAAAGCACCCTTCAGTGGGCACACACAATCTCCTCCTCCATTGCTTCATCCTTTCAGGATTTTGAGCATGTGCACACGTGTCCGTGTCTAGGATGTCGTTCAAGCCACCAGGGCTGGGACTCAAAACTCATGGTCAGCCATGTGGGATCCAGCTCCTTTAACCACCAAGCCATGGGAAGTGCCCCTGTCCTGTGAATTTAACCAGCAGCAACCCTGTCTTTCATTTTGGAGTGTCAAGTCTATATCATGTATACCATATCGAATGCCAGGTACCATGTTCCATGGCCAGCATCTGCACTCTAATGTGGGTCTCACAAGTATTTATACTATAGACTACTACAATTGAGTAATAAAGATAGGTATTGAAAGTAAAAAAGATGAACTGATCATTTTCTAACCTCAAGAAACCCATTTTTTTTTTCTAGAGAGAGATTTTTACTGTAGGGCACGTGCACTCACTGGAGAGACAGAGAAAGATAGAAAGCAAGAAATCACCCCCCCACCACCACCCAGGGGTATGGCCATGCCACAGTCCCTTCTCCTCCATTCTCCTCTCGGGACTTTGGGCATGCACGCACTTGGGCCTGGCAAGTTTCAAGCTGTTGGATCCAGGACGCGCCATCTGCTGGCTCCAGAAACCCACATTTTTAAAAGATAAAAACTGGCATTTAGAAAATAATTATGACATACAATATCCACTAATAGCTCTATAGACAAGGCAAAGAAATGGTAAACAAACAAACAAACAAAAAGTAATCCTGTGAGGGGAGAGTGGCATCAGTGAAACCATTCCCAAAGGAGGTGGTTCCTGAGAAGCGCTTCAGATAACCGAAGAGGGAAATGCTATTCCGGGCGGGAAGATGGCATAGGCGGATGTGTGGGAGTGTTAAATACTGTGCATGGGGAGCGTTTCAGTTCTGAAAAGTGTGTGTGTGTGTGAGAGAGAGAGAGAGAGAGAGATAGAAAGAGAGAGAAAGCCAGAGAGACAAAGACAAAATTAGGAGAGATTATTTTTTTGCCTTTTTAGCCAGGATTTGTTTTGTGAATTATGAAGAGCCACTTAAGGTAATTAGTCTGGAGAGAGATGTATTCAGATTTGCTCTGTAAATAAAGCACATTTTGCTTTTTGACCTGTTTTTAAAATGAACCACATGACGAGGATATCTTAGACTTTAGTAAATATTCACGTGTAGCAGTAATGGAATAGTTGCATTGTATCCCATGGGTATTTTCACCATTTAATTCATCAAGCTCCTATTTTAGACAACTAAGACAGCCAAATGTTAAGTTTTTGATAGCCATACAGAATTTACTATAGAACATGCTTTGTTTGTCACCATACAGCCAAATAGGGGTATCTAGAAGGTGCTTGAATATATACATGTGAAGAATGAGGACAAGATCTGGGCATGTAAGTGTCCAGCTTGGGAGTCATTACAATATTGATCGCTTCATCAGGGCCAATGATTCAACAGCTAAATAAAAGTAAATACACAGTTAAAAACAAAAGGAATAAAATCCTTGGAAGCATTGATTTTTAGCAGTGAGTTAAGGAATAAAAGGTTGGAAAGGAGACATCAGGAGGATAGGGAAAAGTCTAGAAAGTATGGTATTAGGGAATCCAGGGAAAAGAGAGTGATGATTCCCTTAACGACCTTTGGAGGTGAGACCAGGTAGGACCCGTATGACCGTCCCATTGCACAGAGGCTCAAGTCTTGCTGAGGCCAGCCCGACCCCAAGTGATAGAACAGACTGCTAACACTGATTTCGTAGCTTCAGCTCTATTGGAGGCAGCACCAGTTTCTGTAGCTCAGGTAATTAAGCAAGGGGAGTATAAAGGAATAGCAGAATAAGCTTCAGAAGCTAAAATTAAGATGGAATCTGTAAGAGATATATAGAAAAAGAACACGTTCTTAAATTATAGCAGGCAAAAAAGGATATCCCAAAATAGGCCAGGAGAGAAAGCTGACAAAAATGTCTTGAAAATGTTAAGCCTTGGCTTTGAAATTGGAGACTATGGTGGCTAAGACATCAGAGACACCCCACTTAGTAAAACTGATGTGCAGTGGACTAAAAACAAACATAATAAGTTGGGTTTTTTTCCCTTAAGAATTGTTATTTTGAGACGATTTTAAATTTATAGAAAAATTGCGAAAATAGCATGGTTAATGTTTAGCTTTCCACCCAGCTCCCCTAGCTTAATTTAATTTTAACCACTGACATAACCATGGTATAATGAACTAAACTAGGAAATTAATATTGGTACATTGGTTCAAACTAAGCTATAGACTTTTTCAAATGTCGCCAGTTTTTTCCTTTAGTGTCCTTTTCCCATCTCAGTATCCAACCTAGTTGTGTCTCCTTAGTCTTTCCAATTTTTGGTATTTCTTAATTTTTTTCTTGTCTTTCACGATCTTGACACTTTTAATGACTACCAACTGGGCGTTATGTGGAACGTCTTCCAAATGTGTTTTGTTGCCTCTCGACTAGATCAAAATGACATATTTGAGGCAAGACCTCCTCAGCAGTGATGTCGTACCTTCACTGTACACCATCGGGGATGACATTATGTCTTATTACTGGTGACATTAACGGGATCACTCGGTCATATTATCATTACCAAATGCGAACATTGGATTTCTGTGATATCGGCTGGGTTTCTCCACATCAGGTGGGATTGCTATGGTTTGAATGATTGTATATCTACAAAATTTTTTTGCTGAAACTCAATCCCCAAGGCAATAATATTAAGAGGTGGGGCCTTGGGACCAGCTATTAGCATAATGGTTACGTCTCTGGACTCCCACATAGTTGACTGTCGTTTGAGTCCTGTACCCGGCTGCTTAAAACTCACACTAGGACCATGTGAGGTGTGCCCAAAATCTGGAGAGGAGAATGGAAGAGAGGGGACTGCAGCATGGCCATCCCCTCTGGGGGGTGACTTCTTGTTTTCTGTCTCTGTCTCTCCAGCGAACACACAACCTATAGCAAAAATATCTCTCTCTAAAAAAAAGAGGTAGGACCTTTTGGGCAGTGATTAAATCATGAGGGCTCCACGTCTATTGTGGGGTTAGTGCCTTTACCAAAAGGATTGAAGGACAAAGTTCATCTCCCCTTTTTTGGACCTTTCTGCCATTTATAAAGGACAGTTTCACCACACATCAAAGTACCAGTGCCTTTATTTCGGACTCCCCAGACTCTAGAACACAGGGTATAGATTTCTGAAAATAAAGTTTTAAAATATGCCAGAGGACATGTGATTCCCTGGAAGACACACACACACGGAGTAAGAGACGGGGAGAGGGGGGACAGAGAGAGAGAGAGAGACAGCTGCACTCCCTGTCCCTGCTCGCGGGGACATGGTCATGTCACAATCCCTTTTCTTTATTTCTCCTTCCTTTGGGATTTTGGGCATGCACGCTCATGTCCCCAAGCGTTTCTCAAGTGGCTGGGTCCAGGACTCAAATCCTGTGGCCAGTCTTGTGGGATCCAGCTACTTTAACCACCATGGCACAAGCTGGCCTAAGATACGAGTTTCTCTTGTTTAGAAATTACCCAGTTTAGGAAATTTTGTTATAGCGACCTGAACAGACTAATACAGAAGCTGGACTGGGGCTGGAGTGCTGCTTTAACAAATATCTCAAACTGTGGAAGTAACTTTGGGACTGGGTAGTGGGCAGAGGCTGGAAGAGCCTGAACGTGAGTGCTAGAAGCTGTGTCGTCCTGAGTGGAACGCCGAAGGCGAGCGTAGTGAGAATTAGCAGCAGCAGAAGACGAGGAGGCCTGTAAGAAAGCTTTAGTCTTGTAAGAGAGTATCTAAGTGTTTGTGAGCAGGAGGCTGGTGCGAACATGGACAGTAAAGGCCACTCTGATGGGGTTCAAGAAGGAAGGGCGGAACATGGAATGGAGGTTGGACCAGGCCATCCTAGTCGTAAAATGGGGACGAATTTGGTCACATCAGATGTGTGACCTAGAGTTTTGTGGAAGGAGGAACTTACGTGTGCTGAAGTAAGATATTTGGTAGAACTCATCTCTGAGCGGTGTCGAGTGCGGGCATGATGGCGTAGTCTACTACCTAGCCGCTAAACAAGCAGAAGTATCCGAGACTGGGTGATCTACGAAGAGTGGACGTGTATTTGCCCCTGATTCTGGAGAGCCATCGCTGGGATGGGATCTGCTGCATCACCACATGTATTAGCTTCCCCCTCATTTCCTTTTTTATATAGAGCTACATCTTATGATAACTTTAAATTCTAAAATCAAATCATGGTTTTATGAAAAATGTGAATCTTTCCGGGTTTATCCTTTTATTTCATTTTTACTTTTCAAAATAATTTCCAATTATCAAGAGCTTTTCTACATTACTTATTCCCCTTTTCCTTTTGCTTTCATTTTTCTCTCTCTTTTTTTTTTTTTTTTTACTATAGCATGTGTTCACTCACCAGAGAGAGAGGGGAGAGTGAGAAATCACTCTCTGGGGGGAGGTGGTGGACACATTGCAACCCCGTCTTCTCTGTTCTCCTTGGGATTTCGGCATGTGCACAAGCACGTGCACACGCACACACGTGCCAGGTCAGGGGACTCAGACCTCAAAGTCGGGCTGGTGGGGTCAGCCACCATGTTGCTACCTGGTCCCTAAGATTTCTTTATTTTTTGGAGAGGTTTTTACTATAGGGCACATGCACTTGCCAGAAAGACAGAGAGAGACAGAGAGACAGAAAGCGAGAAATCACCCCCCCGGGGGGATGGCCACGCTGCAGTACCTTCCCCTCCATTCTCCTCTCGGAATCTTGGGCATGCACGCACGTATGCCTGGCATGAGTTTAAGCCACTGGGTCCGGGACTCGAACCACGGTTGACTACATGGGAGTCCAGCGACATAGCCATTATGTCAACTACTGGTCCCTGGGCCCCTAAAATTTGTTTCTTAAATTTAATTTGTTTATTTCCAGAGAGACAGAGGGGAACAAAACAAACCCTTGTCAGGATCTTCATGCCATAACTGTATCCCAGCCCTGAAGACAGCCAGGATCACCCATGTGTCTGCTTGTTGCGTAGACCTAGGGTGGGAACGTGGAGCTTTCTCATATGGTCTCCAGCACCCCAGCACCTGCAGCACCGTGGCTGGGCCTGGTGTTCTAAAGTCTGAACGATAACCTAGGTGTAGTTCGGCATTCACCCTGCTTTTTCTCTGAGCATCCTGAACCTGTGGTTTGGTGTCTGACACTAAATTGGGAAAATACATAGCTGCTTCAAATAGTGCTTCTATTCCTTTGTCCATTTTTCTCCTGGTATTCCCATTTTACGTATGCTACATTGACGTTTTCATTGTCATTCCTCAAGCTCAGAGGTGCTTAATTTGGCTATAATCAGTCTACCGTGACCTCATCAGAGGAGATCTTCATTTCTGTTATAGTGTTTCTTTCTTTCTTTTTATTTATTTTTGTTCAATCAAGATATAATCAAGGATAGAAATGAAAAATACATGACAAATCAACAATTAGCTTGAAATTATTGGGATGAATGGAAATGTCATCATGCATACTCTAATTCTGATGAACGTTCATAATTACGGTGTGTTATGTTACAGTGTTTGTAATCTCTAGCATTTCTTTTTGATTCTTTCTTAAAATTTATGTTTCTCTGGTAATATTATTTAATATACTCCTGCATGTTGTATTTTTTGGTTAAAGTTCTAGCATATTAATCAGAGTTTTAAAAAATGCCTACTAATGCCGACATTGCTGCCACATGGACTCTGCTTCTGATGCCGTCCCCTTGTCTTCTTCACACTGTTTTCAGCTTTTCAATATGCCTTGCAATTTTTACGGAAAGGTGAACATGATATGCTGGGTGAGAATAGTTGCCTAGATGAATCTTCAAAAGATGTAGGGGAAGAGGTATTCCACAATCCTCCGACAAGGTTTCTGTCTTCTGGTGTTTTTCTTTCTTTCTTTCTTTTTTTTTTTTTATTTAACTTCCTCCCTTCTTTTCTTTTCTTTTCTTTTCTCTTTTCTTTTCTTTCTTTTCTTTTCTTTTCTTTTCTTTTCTTTTCTTTTCTTTTCTTTTCTTTTGTTCTTTTCTCTTTTCTTTCTTTTCTTTTTCTTTTCTTTTCTTTCTCCCTCCCTCCCTCCTTTTCCCTCCCTCCCCCTCCCTCCTTCCTCCTCCCTCTCCTTCTCCCTCCTTCCTGCCTTCCTTTCTTTCTTTCATTCATTCATTCATTCATTTTATTTGACCAGAGAGGGACAGAGTAAGAGAGAGTGAGAAAACAAGCTGCAAGGAATGGGACTTGAACTGTGGTGGGCCATGTGGGAGTCCAACACCCATAACCACTACACCACTTGCTGGCCCCTCTTTGACTCCACTTTATTGAAAGACCTAATTATAATTGCTGAATTTTCAGTTTGTTTAGCATTTCACCCCTTGTTCTTGGTTACTTCTAAGAGCCTTGTATACTGGACTAGAAGAAGTCAATTATTGGTTCTTGCCTACAACAATTATTACTGTGGTTTTGCTCATATTGATTTTCTCTCATCCTTTCTATAGTTATTAACTGCTACTCTTCTGTGAGGAAGAGCTTTTCTTTATACCCAATATATTTATTTCTTAAATTATTGTTCTATAAGCATGAACTCAAAGATATTCATTTAATTCTAATTCTAATCTGATAATAGCATTATTTATTTTGATACTCGAATTTTTTCAATTGTGGTCATTGGGAATTTCTTCTGCTTGTTACTTGTGACTAATGGATATTTTACAAAAATGATTGGATAGGGTAGAATTATATTAAGTGAAGAGGTTTTGGTAAATAAGCACTGAACCTGGTGTTTTTTGTGAAAGTCCGTAGGAATGTTTAATGGTCTAGTAACTTAAAAAAAAATTTTTTTTAAGGTTTTTGCTATAGAGCACATGTGTTCATTGGAGAGAGAGAAAGAGGTAAAGTGAGAAATCACCCCCCAGGGGATGGCCATGCCCCAATCCCTTCTTCTCCATTCTCCTCTCGGGATCTTGGGCACACACACACACGCGCCCGGTGTGAGTTTAAGCCACAGGGTCCAGGACTTGAACCGCGGTCAACTACATGGGAGTTCAGCGACATAGCCATTACGCCAACTGCTGGTCTCAGCAATGGGATCTTTAACAAGTAATTTAAACCCTGGCTTCAGTTTCCTCACCTGTGACATGCAGAATGTAACTTCTCTGCAGTTATGAGAGGACAAGGTGATCTGTGCTGGGCATCTGACACAACACTGGGCATAGAGCAGAGAGTCCCAGATGACCACTGATGAAACCAACATAACTGGGGTAGGAGTCCAGTAATATAATGTTTCTATCAACATTTCAGCCAACAGAATTAATTCAGAGTGAATGTATTGGACATTTATATATTAGCCTCCAACAACAGCCACTGTTGCAATAATTAAGTGAAGACTTCCTATGGGCCAGTCTTTGAGTTTCATGTTTTTTTATTTATTATATCATTTAATTCTTATGATTGCTCTGTAGCGAAGTATTATTAGCTCCATTTTACAGCTGAGATAATTGAAAATCAAAGAGTTTAATTAACTTGCCCAGGGACACACACAGTTAGACATTTGTAACTCTGAGGGTAGAACACAGGTCTCTGGCTCGACTAGTGTGGATGATTACTGGTGAGCAGACAGAGCCAGGGACAGAACTTTTCTAAGTCATCCTCACCATCAGTGGCATCAAGATTACTTTATGTACATGAAAGTACGATGAACTGATGCCAATATTAAAAAAGGACGGTGAGAATTTCACAGAATTTCTGTCCGTGTGCTATCAGGATTTCTAGCCTAATCTTTGTTTCAGAACGTTGCTGTCTTTGACAGAAATGAAGGAAAGAAAAAGGGAATTAGAGTGGAGACCAGATGATGTGAGCGCTTGTCTTTCGCTATGTAATTGCAAGTTGCACCTGCCTAGTTTGGGGGAACTCCACACTCTGACTCCCTTCAGGAACAATTGAAATATAACCCAGAACACAATGGGATGCGAAAATTCATAATGTAACATATTCAATATGCAGATTAAAACAAACAAACATGACAGCCAAAGTCTTGCCCCTGTCAATTGTTTAAACCAACCAGAATCTTGCCCCTTCAGTTTTTATATTAACACCAGGTTTTCCCAAAACATCGACTCTCAGAGTGAGCCAGGATGTAATAGTCTCATGTGCAAAACTCCAGTTAAATGATTACGCAACCTGTTCTGGCTTCAATAACAAGAAGCTCCTTGTCTGGCGAGGTGGCTTCATCTTTCTTCAAAGCGCTCTCATTGTTAACAACCGCAAAAACCACGATAGGGACTCCTGTCCGATGAAGCGCTAATGCTGTGCTGAGAAACGTGCTCAGTGCGAGATATAAATTGTCCTCTCTCATCCTCTTGGTGACCTTGGTGCCAGAGATGCCATTATTACCTCCGATTTACAGATTCAGAACACAGAGGTTTAGCTGTGTGTGTCATAATTTTAGCATCTGCAGACTAAACTCTCCTTTGCTTGGCAACATTTGCATACTAAAAATAGCACAGAAGTCTCGCCTCCTTTGGGTTAAACATTTCTATGTTTAGTTGGTGCTCTACATTCCATTTCTGTAGAAAATAGGGAACAAGTGGACACAGAACTGAAGGGGAGAAGGGAAGAAGGTCTTCGCATTTCAAGTGAGACGTCTCATAGCCTCTTCGCCTTCTCTCGTGTGTCGTTCTCATTGCCCACCCACTTTTGTTAAGATGCAAGGTTGAACCTATAGCAAAGGAAAAAGAATCTCTCCGGACTCCACTACACGTTTTCTAGACCAATATTTACAGAATGCGTACATGGCCCAAGAACGTCGCATTTCTAAATGACTTTCGGAAATGCTCAGAGATAATGCAAATGCATGGCATAGCATTCAAAAGGGGAAAGGGACGAAAATAGTTACCATGATACACGTCAGTGCAGGATAAAGGAATTCGCAAAGTCAGTCAATACTTGTTTTTCTCTAATGACGTTTGGGTGTCCTTTTCAACAGCTTGAGTCTTAAAAAGATTTTTCTGCGTTTTGATAGAGAAGACTCGGTACACTTGCCACGATTCTCTTATATTCGAAGCATGTTTTGGAGGTCCAGCTTTTCTTACGCTCACTTGCTTTTGTTTGGTCACCGACTGTCATTGCACCTTACAATGATTAGTTATGCTGTATGATTAGATGCTTATCATTCTGCAATTTTAAATCTTTAAGACAAAAGAGATGGCTATGAACTTGAAGCCTTGCTATGTTTTAAACTTCAAGTTTTCCCTAGAAAACATTATTTCTCTACTAATTTACCTAAAAATTGAATGAACTATAGGTTTTTTTTTGTTTTGTGTGAGAAACTTTTGCCATAGGGCGTTGTGCACTGGAGACAGACAGAAACAGAGAGACAGAAAGCAAGAAATCACCCCACCAGGGGCATGGCCACACTGTAATCCCTTGTCCTTCATTCTCCTCCCGAGATTCTGGGCATGCACGCCAATGCGCCTGGAATGAGCTTTAAGCCACTGGGTCCAGGACTCGAATTGCAGGTGTCTCTGCGGGAGTCCAGTGACAAAACCATTACTCCATCTGCTGGTCCCAATGAGCTGCGGTTTTAGAGTAAGATATTTAATCTAAGCCATGACAAATGACTAAATCTGTTTTTATCAACGTCAGTTTTAGAAATCATACACCAAGACGCAGTTTTACAATGCTTAGAAGCCACACAGTGTTCTGACATGTCGCGGACAGGAAT
>NW_006159935.1:2166992-2170005 GCF_000334495.1 Tupaia belangeri chinensis | reverse complement strand
TGGTAGGATGATCCTGTCCATCTTTCAGTGTCTAAACTATCTGTTACCCACGACTACTGCGAGACCACATGGACACATCTCTGGCAATGAAGCGGTGCCCCCAATGAAGAGAAAATAAGCCCTCCTGGCAGCTGGACAGTTTAAGAATAAAAATTAACTTATAGACGTCTTTTTTTTTTTTAAACCTATTTGTAGGCACAAAGGAGAACTTACTTGAACCAAAACGAAGAAACAAACAAAACCTCTGACAGATTGCTAGCATCTTGGATGGTGAATGAATGGATTTTTACACTTCCAACTGAATCAGAAAGAAGTTAAAATAAACTCCTAACACTACTATCATCTCTTCAGAATCACTTGTCAGAATATTCTCCTCCTTTTCAAGATGCATAATCATCTCATTTAAAATCACAGAGTTCCATGACACCACAGAGCCGACGTGGCTCCTTCCGGCGTGCTGTTGTGGCACGCTTCCTGAGTGAGTGCTTCGCTGCGGCAACATCGCTTCTCTGTTACTAGATTTCTGAACACTTGGGCTTATTTTTGGATCACTCTTTTGGCAGATAGTGATTTATATATCCATTATTTCTAACAGAACCAACTTCTGGAAGCAAGAAAAAGAAAGAAACAAAAAGAAGAAGAAAAAAATTAACCTCTAGCCCCCCTGCTGGTTCTCCAGAAACCTGTCTACTGCAGCCTCTTCGAAGGCCTACAGTGTGGCTGGTCAGTGAGGGCAGCCATGAATTTATGCATCTTAAAGTGATTTGAAGATCACACATTGTATGCATGCGTTAAAAACCACACTGTCCCCTGCAAATATGTGCATTGCTTAAATGCAAATTAGAAGTTCTAATACAAAGTAATCAAATTAAAACAAAAAAATATTGTGACTTGATTTGGTTTAATAGAAATATATTACTTGGCAAAAGAAAGAAACAACTTCAGGATGTCTTGATGTTCACGTAGAGCCCAAATCTTAAATATTTTTACCAATTCTCATTAAAAAATTATTGTCCTGAGACCAGCAGTTGGCGTAATGGCTAAGTTGCTGGACTCCCATGTGGTCCACTGCCGTTCGAATCCCGGACCTGATGGCTTAAACTCACGCTGGGCATGTGTGCGGGCATGCCCAAGATCCCGAGAGGAGAATGGAGGAGCAGGGATTGCGGCGTGGCTACCTCCCCTTGGGGGTGATTTCTCACTTTCTCTTTCTCTGTCTCTCTCTGTCTTCCTGATGAGCGCATGCGCCCTATAGCAAAAACCTCTCAAAAAAAAAATATATATATATAGCCTCAATATATCTCACCTTAGGAATAATTGCTTATTTATCTAAAAGAATCTGATTTTTAAGACATTTGCCTCTTGAGGTTTTCATTGTACACTCATCTAAAAAACAGATTAGCAGAAAATTCAAGTATTCCAAATAGTCACAAACTGAAAGTGTTAAAGTAAACCAAGGCGAACGTAATCACCACGCAGTTAAAACAGCAGCAGATCGCCAGAGGGCTGAGGGCTGAGGGCTTATACGGCGGAGACACAACGAGCTTGGCTTATTAGTGGACCAGAGAGCCGCCAATGCTCCCACTGGGACATCGTTGTCATCTGTATGGGCAAAACCTGGGTGTGGGGAGAGACATTTCGGAGAAAAAGGGTGGACACATGAAATGAACAAAAATAGCGAGTCCAGAGAGGGAGAATACCGATGGCAGGCAGCTGCAACGGTGAAATGGGAATGAGAGGAAGACCCCAGAGGCCGAGAGCCAGAGGCAAAGCTGAGGACTAGCCCTGAGAAAGCCCTTTCGATGTAGCCATGCTCGGCTGGCACAACTTAGTGGCATCTTACAGTGTTTCTTTTAAATCCTGAAGGGCGCCTATCATATGGACAGCTCGGAAACCCAGTGTGTAATTCAGTGCTTTACTTAAAGAAGGACAAACAGAAGAAACTTTCACACTCCCTGTTGTTTTCATCTATTTCTCACAATATTACATACATATGACATGATGTTAAATAGTACAATAACATAATACAAGGGGGAACAGGCCAGAGTTGGTGCAGAGAGGAGATTACTTAAAGCTATAGAGTTAAGCTCTATAACATACATCTTTTTCCAGGGTGACGGACGGCTGCTTTTAGACTAAAACTATCCCCCAAAAGGCCTAGCACAAATGTGACGTGGAAGGAATCCCCCCAACCCCCTGCTGGTGAAAGGAAGCTCAGCCTTTACCCCTGAGGGATTATGTGTGGTATTCACGTAACACTGACAGGGCAGGTGTGACCCAGGCTGCAGCTCTGCCCCTGTGGCCATAGCCTTCTGTGGGCTGTAGGTCATTTCATCAGATGATGAGTTTTCTGAATGACCAATTTGTCACATTCATAAACATAGTTCTTTACCCAAAATTAGTTGAATACTTTAGAAAATTGGTAGCAATCCTACATCTGGGTGTGAGGCAAGCCAGGACCTTCGGTCTCCTGCTTCAGTCCTCTGCTCTGTGGGATCCCTCGCCCTGATGGCTCCGGGCGCTCACTGTTCATTTCCCTGCTGTGACTGCTCTGTTTTCGGGAGACAGACTAACACAGTTAGGACTATCTTACTAAATATAAGCTCTTTGGGCCAGCAGATGGCGATGTGATTACCTTTGTGGACTCCCACATAGCTGACTGTGGTTCTAGTCCCAGACCTGGTGGCTTGAAATTCACACTGAGCATGTGTGCGTGCATGCCCAAGACCCCAGGAGGAGAATGAAGAAGAAGGGATTGTGGCGTGGCCATCTCTCCTGGGGGGTGGGTATTTCTCACTTTCCCTCTCACTGTCTCTCTCTCTCTCCAGTGAGCGAGCACACATGCCCTAAGGCAAAAACCTCTCTCTCTCTCTCTCTCTCTCTCTATCTATCTATATAAGCTTTATTTATTTATTATTTGTTTTTGTCATAGGGCCCATGCACTTGCTGGAGAGAGACAGACAGTGAGAGGGAAAGTGAGAAATCACCCCATACACCGGGGGGGGAGATCGGA
>NW_006159935.1:2141487-2165818 GCF_000334495.1 Tupaia belangeri chinensis | reverse complement strand
TGTAGACCTGGTGGCTTGAAATTCACACTGAGCATGTGTGCGTGCATGCCCAAGACCCCAGGAGGAGAATGAAGAAGAAGGGATTGTGGCGTGGCCATCTCTCCTGGGGGGTGGGTATTTCTCACTTTCCCTCTCACTGTCTCTCTCTCTCTCCAGTGAGCGAGCACACATGCCCTAAGGCAAAAACCTCTCTCTCTCTCTCTCTCTCTCTCTCTCACACACACACACACACACACACACACACACACAAAAGAGAGAGAGAGAGAGAGAGGTTTATTGGGTTTCAGCCAATACACACTCAGGGTATCTCTTCAAGACGTTCCAGCTGGGGGGGGGCGGGGGGGATGGCCATGCAATCTGTTCTCTTCCATTCTCCTCCTGAGATTTTGAGTATGCATGCACAGATGCCTGCCATGATCTTTAAGCTGCCAGGTCCAAGACTCGAACCTTAGTTGGCCGTCTGAAAGTCCTACACCACCTGCTATCCCCTCAAACGTAAGTTTTTTTTCTCTTCATTCTTTTACTTTTAAATTATTTTTGCAATCATTGTACATCTTTATAGCATACACACTGGATTTTCCCAGAGTGAATACATTGTTTATTAGTCCAAAGACATTACCACATACATTATCCTCACTAGATAATTTCCCATTTTTGCGTTTGTTAAATGTTTTGCTTCTTTTTTTCCCCTCTGATCCTCCCTTCCACTCCTCCATTGTCCACCTACCTCCCACACTCTCTAAGTTTAATAAGAAAAAGCGCTATTACTAGTTGCAAATGCATTACAATGAGTAAGTAGTTAAAATACATGTCCTTAAATAAACAACTTTGGTCACTCTACATAAACTAGGGGAAAAAAACTTACAAATGTAAGCTAGTAAAAACAGAAAAGCACTTTTAAAATATAAGAGGTCCAACCCTATATGCAGTGGTTAAACATTGTGCGGAAGGGGCCAGATCCTACAGGGCCAAATGCAATTTGAATCTGAGCCCTGGGGGTAATACACTGGGTGAGCCATGCCCAAGAGTCTAATGGATGGAGAAATGGAGGAGATGGAGGAGAAAGGATCCCAGTGTGACCAGGCCCCAGTGAGGGGCATTCTCTCTCTCTTGTGCACACGCACACACCTTCTCGCATTTTATGTATGCATCTATATAAATATATATGTGTATATGCTTATGTATATATGTGTACAAATACACACACACACACACACACACACACACACACACACACATATATATATATATATATCTCAGGAAGATATCTGTATAAACTGTTAAAATCCCAATTTAAATTTTGGTCATCTTTATAAGGGGAAAATAGTCAACAATAAGGTATTAATGATATACACAGGAATATATTTACAAGATTAAGTCATTCTATGACTTCAGTTTTGAAACATTACAAATCTTCTAAAGTAAAAAACCTTCTAAGCATATTAGTAAGGAATATGGGTATAGTAAGATGTATTCATATTAGCTGAATGTATTAATAAGACTATCTCTTAAAATGGTCTTTAGATTTGATGAACTCTTGAAGTTGGTCATTTATCTAACTGATTCTTCAGTGAATTACATGTTCACGAATGGGGCTACTTTGGCTTTCTTGAGATGACCTTGTGTCTGAAAAATCTGAAGTACATGCCAACACTTGAAAGTCAACAAATTTCCTGGGAAGACTGAATTAATACTCTTGGAGAGTCAGAGAATCTGCAGCCTGAGCCTGTGTTCCTATGCAGTGACATAAGAGCTGAAGGGCTGTGGCATGGTGGGTTCCCGCTCCCAGTGAGGGGTCAGTGGTGGGGTGGCCATATGGCCCGCACACTTATGAAAGTCATGGTTAAAGCCTATTTTCCTGGTGATAGTCTAAAATCATACAGAGTTCATTTCACTGTCACACATGTCTCATTATTTTTTAGAGGTTTTTGCCTTAGGGTGTGTGTGCACTTCCCAGAGAGAGAGACAGAGAGGCAGAGACAGAGGGAAAGTGAGAAATCACCCCCTCCACCCCCCAGGGGAGATGGCCACACCACAATCCCTTCTCCTCCAGTCTCCTTTCAGGATCTTGGGCACACACACACACACATACACACACACACACACACACACACAAGTCCAGTGTGAATTTCAAGTCACTGGGTCTGGAACTCTAACCATTGCTGGTCATATGGGAGTCCAGCGAGGTAATCGCTATGCCATCCCCTGGCTCCCATACACGTTTAATTTGAATGGTAAGTTCCTGGTCACGTTAGTTGGTGGTCTTCAGTTTACTGCAAGCCATTGAACACTCTTTTATCTGATACTAGGCCCACTACACACATCGTTGGCCTGGGCTTTGTAAGCATTCACATGTGCTATTCCTTTCTAATGTCCCCTGTCTAATTCTTGTACATGGAACTGCACAGCTAATTCTTCCTCCATGACGGATACAGATGCTTGGCTGTGTTTTCTCCTTTAGTTTTACCTCTTGTTTGATTCTTTCTCTACTGGACAGTCACGACAAAAGATTCTGGGCAATGTCATCTGTTTTTGCCTCATGGGTCATGATTAGAGGAGACACGTGCTATCACATGGTCCTGCCTCACTGTGTGCACCCTTTAGTGCATGTATATATTTCAGTCAGGGCTAGATTCCATGCAATGTCTCCTTAGGAACGAAGCTGAATGGTTATCAGTCACAGATGCAAACACTAGTGAACTTTATAACCCCCCAATTAGTGCTTCATATATCCCAGGCCCCATGCTAGTTGAGGACCACACAGAGATGAAAGACACTATGCCATTCGTATCGTTAAGTGTGATTATATTTCTTGGTAAAATAGTCAGTAATCTCTTGTTTTCTGACTCTGATTTTTCCCTCGTATTATCATCTTTCTTATGGAAGCATTAAATGGTGTACATGTCCATGTGTGTGTGTATGTGTGTGTGTGTGCACGTGCACACCTAACTTGAGAAGGTGTAGATTTTAGAAAGACATGCTAACAACACCGGTATTTTTATATACATAGAAAAAAAGAGATATTAAAGAGCTAGGCCACTTAATATTTCAGATAAGGTCTTAGAAGCAGCTATTTCCTGGGGCTGGGTATAATAATAATTTAGTTTGACAACGTGATTTCATCATTTTAACCAGTACCAGCTGTCTACTCAAGATTGACCAGTATTCCCTACAGAGCATAAATCAACAAAGTATCCCTGCTTTTATTTAGCTTCTAGTTTCTAGCCTTTGCTTTTTCTTCTTGTTGAATGTTGCCAAAAGGATGTTGATCTGCCAAATAAAGGACTTGCCCATTGCTGTAGACTTGGCTGATATCCTTAGGTCAACTACAGGGAATAGTATTTCCTCAGCCTCTCTAGTTGAGAGCCCGGGCTTTTATGGGACTGTCATGGGAATCTTTCTGGCCTGTTCACTAGAAATCCCTTCATGGTGAGATGGTTAGCCTTGGGAAATATCAGACATTCACCTTCCAGGGAATACTCTATCTTGGATGGGATGATCCACTTCTTCAGGAACTAAGGTTTAAGATCTCCTAAGAGACATAATAATGGTGTTCTTTGAGTTTTTTAGATCCTCCCCCATCCCAGAAACAGGATCACTTAGCATTCTAGGGGAAATAATCTTGATGTGTTAGCTTTACCAAAGAATTTTAATATAATACGTTTGCAAGACGCTTGAACCAAACTACCCAAATCTCCAAGACATTTACTGACAAACATGAATGCTCTCTATATTTACACGCACTGGTCTGCATTAGAATCTATGGGTAAGAGACACTTAGATAATCATGTCCACAATTCAAACAGTGTTTTCTTTGGGGTGATGGGGGCAGGATGACTTCCTACTGTAAATTAAAGGTAACAGTTTCCAAAAGAATCAAGATGAAAAACACTTGTATTTCATAGTAATTGTATATGCTTCTTCATTGGAAAGCCAACATGAGCATAACTAATAAGTATCAGAGACTTTCTCAAGGAGCATTGGCAAATCAAGCACTAAATGATACTAAAAAGGTATTTGTGTCTTACTGCTGGGATATACTTGCCAGGATAACAGAATATTAAATGCTAATTTTGTATGGCAAATACTGACAAATCTCTAACTTTCAAGTTTTTGTTGTGTATTTGGGTGTTTTAGGACCCATACAGAATTTCTGTCACTATATTGGCTTTGGTAATTAGGTTTGGTACAATTAAGTTATAGCCAATGATATGCTGGTAATCCAGCACTTCCAAGAAATGAAAAAAGTCTGAATTCGCAATATTTGCCAATTTTTATTGTGTAAATTCTCCCAGCATTGCTAATTTCTCCTATAGCCTAGCAACTAACTTCCTCTGAATTTCTGATTATTTAACAATCTGTTCTTTAGAGTCTGTATAACCATACTACTAAAAGTTTTTTTAAAAAAAAGAATTATATATTTAATTAAATTAATTTATTTAAAAAATTCAACTAGAGAGAAACAGAGAGGGAGAGAGAGAAAGAGAGAATGAGAGAGAGAGAGAGAAAGAGAGAGAGCGAGCAAGTCACTAGGTCTGGAACTCAAACTGCAGAGGACCATGTGGGAGTCCAGTGTCCTAACTACCACACCACCTGCCGGCCCCACCACTAAAAGCTTTTTACTAGTGCAATCAAGTTATAAAGTTGTATCTAGCCTCTACAATCTTTTTAAAATAAATATTTTCTTTATTTATGATTGAGTACATGTGTACACATGTGATAGTGAGATAGAGAGAGACAGAGAGAGAGAGAAAGAGGAGCACCCTCTGCAGGACCCCATCACTCTGTGATGACCCCTCCTGTAGCTCTCTAGCCCTTCAGATCCTGGGCACTTGAGCGTGTTCCCAGCATATGCTCCAGGCTGCTGGGATGGGGATTGGAGCTGTGGTTGCCATGTGGGATCCATCTTCTCCGGAGAGTGCATTACTACTGCACCATGAAGCTGGCTCTAGCCTTCTATTGATTTTTTTTAATTGGATTGAAGACACACCAATAAACAACCTATTAGGGAGAGCTTTTTGCAGATAGCTTTTATTTGTTGATGCTGAACCTATTAGTTTTATTGGTCGCTAGTGACCTTTACAGAAACCCTCTCCTTGAACTGCAGCACCGAACACCTGTCATCATCTCTTGAATCCTTTCTCATTCACACAGTTAGAGAAAGTGGGTGAGCAGGAAGGAGGCCAGAGGGACGCTTTGGTGGAGAAAATATAAAGGTAGGGAGAAGTGATCGGTGAGTTTGTAAGGCAAAACATGTGGGAGAAATAGTAGATTGAAAAATTGAATGCAAGAAAAGAGACCTAAAGGCCTATTTACGTTTTTCCAAGTGGACATAAACACTTAGCTGAAATGATGCTGTGCTGTGTTGGTTGTTCGCGTGTAAAGTTAGAATGGTTGGGATGCACCGTCTTCCACAATCATTTCACTAAATTCAGGTGATTCTTGGGACCCTCTTACACAGAATTAATGCCAATGCCATGGTATCAATTTTATGGAATTATTTTATTATTCACGTAAACTCTTGCTTCCAATTTGAAAGGAAATATTATTTACACACGGTCTGGAGACGGTAGTCACCAGCAGGCTAGGTACTGCATCGCTATGACTGCAGCTGTATCTGTGGGAATTCTGCTCAGAGAAAAATCGAGAAACTGCCAATATTTTCTCGTTAAATTCCTGGGACAGAGAAGTGGCTGAGTAAAAAATAGCAGGTCCTTCTATACTGGGAGACGAAGAGAATTCTCTGAGAGAATTAATCAAAGGGAAGAGAAGTCTGCTATGATGAGCTTGATCCAGGAAGAAAAAAGTCTTGGCTGTCACAGGTAAGAAGGAATTTTAGCTGGCACAATGCGGGCAATTCTTTGCCATAAGTTTAGGTTCTGGGCTGAGAATATTCGGAGCTGCTTTCCTTTTGTTGTTTTTCATTTATTTATTTCTTCCATGAACCAGAGAGGCAAAGACAGAGAGACGGACAGAGGCAGAGAGACAGCAGCCTCCCTGATGCTGTCATCCACTCCCAGCCTCTGCCAGCCTCAGTGCACGGGCGCAGGTGTGCCCGTGTTCTCAGGGAGGTCTCCAGACATGAGCCCAGCGTTTCCTTCCTTCCTTCCTTCCTTCCTTCCTTCCTTCCTTCCTTCCTTCCTTCCTTCCTTCCTTTCTTTCTTTCTTTCTTAAAGAGATTTTTTTGCTATAGGGCGCGTGCGCTCACTAGACAGACAGAGATATAGAAAGCGAGAAATCACCCCTCAGGGGGGTTGACCACGCTGCAATCCCTTCTCCTCCATTCTCCTCTCAGGATCTTGGGCATACAAGCACACATGGCCAGCGTGAGTTTAAGCCACCGGGTCCGGGACCGGTGGCTTAATTCTCTGGGAGTCCAGCGACATAGCTATTACACTAACTGCTGGTCCCCCCAGCGTTTTCTTGTGGGTCTGCCTTGCAGCGAGCTGTGTCTCAGCCCTGTGCTACTGTTCAGCTCCACTAGGCTTTCAGGGAGCACATCAGGGTCCAAGGAGTGACTCTGTGACACCTCTAACAGCCTATGGCATTACCTGACACCATCTCTTCTAAAAAAGGGCTTTTGGAATCCTTTCCATATAGTAGCTTTCATCTTCAGAACTCAAGAAAGAAAGAGTTACAGATGGCGCCATTACAATCCAGACCAGGCGCATTCTCAAGAGCAGGAGGTCAAGTTCATTTCTAATATCCTATGGAAGTTTTCCCATCATCATCAGTGACCTCATGGCCGGAAAGTTTAAATTTTGCCAAGAGCTATGAACACAGAATAGCTTTAATTAAAGAAAAAGATAGTCAATAATTGTTGGTTTGACATTTATAAGATAATAATTCGGGTAAAATCGTATTCCACGAGAGAAATGGAAAGTTCTATTACGCTATTACCAGAATCTGAGAATAAAATTAATTTAACTTGAAATAAATCTTTGCAAAAGTTATAACAAACATACCGGGCAGCTTCTGAGTATCTCTCCAGACATCTGAACACTGTCGCCTGGCGAAGATGATTTCGGAAATAGGCTGGGTTTAAGACAATGCTCCTGTAGGATGACAAAAGACATGCAAATGTCATTACGTTTTTCAAAGACAATTACAGAAGTGTACAGGAATGAACGCCCGTGCGTTCAATTTTATATACTCTCTACTTTAAAAGATACTAAGATAGGAAGCCCCTTTCTTCCTGCAGTTGTAGTTAAGACAAATAAATAGGCGTGACTGAAAAACGAATTAAGTTTGAGTCATGAAAGCGATTTCATTTATAGGACTGAATATTTTTATAGATATAACAATGACAGAGAATTGGTGTTGAACTTAAGTTACGTATAAGACACAGTGCTATTTTATTCGCCCATGTTAAAAAATCAGGCAAACATCACAGTTTATTTATAGTATTTCCCCTTTTAATAATGAAGGAGGTTATTAGTTGCTGAATGTTAGTTGCAAGAAAAGAACTGAAATTCGGGTGACGCTCTTGTCTGAATTCTGTAATTAAGTCCTGTCTTCTTCCGACTGCGTGATGGGACGGCGTATGAAGGAGCTCTGACCATTGGCTGAGGGGCCTGTCGTGGCCTTGCTACTTTTGGTAAAGCCGTTCCTCACTCTGGGCCTCCACTTTCTCATGAATGGAGTTACAAGGCTTGGCTTGTAGACGGAATGAACTGTTTTTCCTTGCCTGGTGAATGTGCCTTGATCTCATGGAGTCCTGGGTCCTGCACGCTCCATCCAAACCCCAGACGAGACGATGATGTTGCAGTGGGCTTCTTCTTCTAGACGGTAGCTGGTAGATCCCCTTCTCTGCTTCGCTGAGTGCCTGCTGTGGCCAGACATTGTTCAAGCCGTCTGACATAGCAGATGAACTAGACAGGGAGCTGGTGCTCCATTGCTGAGTGGGGAGACAACCACGAGGGACATTTTGACATGCAGCTTCTACTACACTTACTGGTGAAGGGTAAAACACATTGCAGAACCAACACAGGGTTATTGAATAACATTTTACGACACTGTTCTTACAAATTGATGAGACTCACTCGAAATTAGATCATTATTGAAATAAGTGGTTCTTAACCTTTGTTTTTGGTGGGGGGGGGAAAGGTTCATGGAGCTGAAAGCTTTGAACTTCCATCCAAAAAATGAACATAAACATAGTTACCTAAATTTGGGGGACTCATGGAACTCCTCAGGGCTGTTCATCAACTCTAGATTTTTAAAAATTCATATTAAAATAACTCCATTGTTTACAGAAAAAATAAAGTAGGAAAAGAATGCCATCTTTCTGTCCATGAAGAATTGTAGGATTGTATGATGGCTTAGATTGATTGCCTAATGTAGCTCACTCTGGACACAAACAGAAACCAGGGAAGTTAAGCGAGCTTTCTAAAATCATACGCAGCTAGTTAGTTGAAGAACTGTTTCAAGGTTATTGTGGTCCCCATCTCTAGCCACAAAACTTTGTATCATACCTAGCTGCCTCTCCTGTGATGATTTCTGAATTAGAGGGCTCTGAGTTAATGAGTTAATATTACTGGTACCTTAGGACTAATGATTTGCGAATGAATGCATTAATTCTCTGAGACCGTAGATCATTTGCTTTGGTGAGCTCTCATTAAAATGTTGGAAAATTAAAAATCATCACACAGGTTATTTTGATATTAAGACAAGACTACTAATATCTACCACTAAAACTTTTTATTACTTCAGGAAGAAAGTATGATTACAAAATGTGTTTATATATTTAATATCTGTAAAATAGGTCAGAGTGGCTAAGAGCAGAGTTCAGTGATAGTCCTGGGTTTTCTAATGTCAATCAGGATGTTTTCTTCCACATCATGGCTAACTATCCCTCTTCCTTTATAACCCTTCACTCACTTATGCACGTTTAGTATGTACCTACGAACGCGATGGGATGAAATCATTACTGAATGGATGTGTCTAGTCTTGGACATTTCTTGTCTATGATGTACTGTTCTGGATTGGCTGAGCTATTGTCTAAGGGTGTGTGCTCATCCAGGCAAGTTATTTAGACAAAAATGGACTAGACTCAAGAGAAGAATGAACGCTGTGGGTGGTACTGAGGAGAAAGGTATAGTTGTTAACTAGGCTGGTCTGTTAACCGTGACATCACCCAGCCCCAGACTGCATGCGGCTCAGTTTTGTAATCTGAAGAGAACTCAGATTCAGTCTCTACCTTGAAGGAGTATATAAAGAATATTTAGAAACTTGGCAATCTATTATTTTTGACTCTCTCGTAATTACGACAGCATTAACTCTGTGCCTCTGTTAGATATTTGGGAAGGAAACGCTAGTGGTAGTCATAAAGCCTAGTGTTTACACTTTCATTATAGTAATTGATTGATGCTTTTGGAAATGACATACCCTTTTAAAGATGTATTTTATGGTGTCCAATCCAATGAAGATGTATTTTGATCATCTTCTTCACTTGATGAATGGCAATCTTTCCATCTACTCTACTGGCATTTTTAAAATGCCATTCCCCCTCTTCTTCATCCCAGTATTGTTCAAATTGTTCTTGACAGATTTCACAACTCTCAACCGCTCCAGCAGGTCCAGGAGGTACACTTTAGAGCTCTTTTTCTTTTGCGGCTTCTTGAGTTTTGAGCATTTTCAAAAACTGGCTCTTTGCATGATCTTCCAGATCAGCTATTTCCTCAATTTCAATCCAGCTTGTTAAACTGTAGTTTACAGGTAACTTTCCTACTAACAAGTTTTCAGTTTTATTTTACTTTCCCAATAGAGGGCTCACTTTTTATTTTTATTAAAGAAATAGTTGGTAGATCTAGAGAATGCCAGAAATACGGAATATTTTAATTTCAGTAAAGCATGATATTCTCGTGACTATCAGTGCCGGACAATAGCATTATTCAGTATATTATTAACTAGTTGATATCACTCAAGTGTAGTCTGGGTTATTATGAAAGAAGAAATATAATGGCTTGCCTTAGACATTTTTGAGGTAATTATTTCCACTGGTGACTAAGATTAGGTAATTGAAGGATGTCTATGAAATTTTCAGATGGTATAAATTTTACCTAACCAGGAACCAATATCACTGATGACAGAAACAAAATTTGAAATAATCTGGACTGGTTAAAAACAAAAAAGCAAATGTTATAAATTTTAAAAAATCAGTTTTATGAGGTCAGCAGGTGGCTTGGCAGTTCAGACACTGGACTCCTAATGTTGCGAGCTGCAGCTTGAGCCTAGGTTGGGTGGCTTAAAAATCACACCGTGTGTGTGTGTGTGTGTGTGTGTGTGTGTGTGTGTCTGCATGTCCCAAATTCTGAGAAGAGAATGGAGGAGAGATTGTAGTATGGCCATCCTCCCTGGGGAGTGATTTATCACTTTCCCTTTCTTTGTCTCTCTCCAGTGAACAACGTACCCTATGGCAAAATTCTAAAAAATGAAAACAAAACCAAATAGTTTTATAAATAAAATCATGGTTTGAATTTGATCATGTGGGAAGTGTCTGAATATTTTAACTACTCACAAGGTAAATGTGATATAAGAATATGATGGGAACTACAAAAATTGTACATAAAGTTTATGTTAAATCAATAGAAGGTATTATTTCCAAATAAGGGATATTTTTACTGAATTATGGATTACCCATATAGTCTTTTGCATTCATCTGTAGTCCCAAGCATCTGTGATAATTATCACTATTGTATGTTGGAGTATGTCTAGAATGTTTGATTGGTCTGGAAAACATAGTGTGTGAAGAATATGGAATGAAATAGATATCTTTAGAGAGTAAAAGCATATTAGAGATGCAGTAAGTACTTTCAAATACAAAGGACTTACATTTGGATAATAGAATAATTATTCTATGTAATATCAGATAAATCCATGCAAAACTCAGTGTTGTTATGATATTAGAAATAGTTCAGTTCAACATAAGGAAGGACTTAATAACCAATGATGCAACAGGCTTAGAGAAGAGTTTCCTTTTATTGGAAACATTTAAATGATATTAGAATGCCATCTGTCAGGACATGTAGAAGGAATTCCTCACTGAGTGGGAGATTAGGCTAAATGACTTTCAAGTATATCACAAAAAGTCTTTATAATATATTATCTAGCAAAGGGAAGGATCGGATATGTTTCCCTGCTTGCGAGCTAACAAGTTAGCCTGATACGGTTTCATGAATGCTGATAGAACACGTGAGCCTCCAGTGTCAGAGACAGTGGACAGCTTATTACCCACAGCAATAATGACAGCACAAATATTAGCTTTTTCTTGTACTGGTTTTCTAAGAGGTGATACCTAGGTTGCAATGCAAGGAAGGCAAAATGACATCTTCACATGCAAAAGGTTGCATTACAAGAGAGGAATGCTAAGTTTAGAGAAAATAACTCTTTTATAATAGATTGTAAACATGCTTATCTTTTGCTCCATTGGGAAACATTATTTCCATCTTCCAAGGCTGTAAGCGAAACTAGTTTTACTTCTAGAGCTTTTTGTCATACAATCATCTTTGTAAAGATAATCTGGAGCAAAGGTCAATCAATGCCTTGGTCACATGATATGTAAAATGCCAGAGATGCATGGTGAATAGATAATTTTTTGTTCAGATAATTAAGCAATGTTTGTAATATTCATACTTTTAATAAAAAAATTGATTGTGACAAGGATAAAATTTAAATATCTCTGGAAGATAATGGATTGGCTCTGAGGTGCAGCAGTCATGCACTGCTCAAGAGAAACTGGATCTCCATGGCAACCCGAGTTTGAATTCCTGGCCAGATGAGCCTAAAACACACTGGGCATGTATATGCATGTCCACTATCTGATGAGTTGGAGGATTGGAAGAAAAGGATCATGGCATGTCCAAATCCTGTGAAGGATACTCATCTCTTTATTCATGATGGAGTATGTGCACACACTCCATCATGAATAAAGAAAAAAATACATAAAGCTTAAAAAAAGATATTGAGAGATGACTGGAAGTCTGATATTGAAGAGAGGATGTTTACATTACCATGTGCTTATATTCTTTCCTAAGGATTTAAGGCAGCTTATAAAATATGAGGTTAAGGGAACCAGCAGTTAGCGTAATGGGTATGTCGCTGGACTCTCACGTAGTCGACCGCGGTTCACGTCCTGGACCCGGTGGCTTAAAACTCATGCCGGGCGCGTGTGCATGCGTGCCCAAGATCCCGAGAGGAGAATGGAGGAGAAGGGATTGCGGCGTGCTCATCCCCCCTGGGGGGTGATTTCTCGCTTTCTGTCTCTACGTCTCTCTCTGTCTGTCTGGCGAGCGCACGTGTCCTATAGCGAAAATCTCTCTCTCTCAAAAAAAAAAAAAAGAGGTTAAAGCAAATAAAAAAAAACAACCCATGGGGAACCAAAAAAGAAAAAAAATTGGACTATATCTATAGTAAAAAATTTTGTGTATCAAAAGTCACTATCAAGAGACTAAAAAGACAACCCACAGAATGGGAGAAAATATTTGCAGATCATATAGCTGATAGAGGGTTAATATTCAGAATCTGTGGGGAACTCCTAAGACTCAACAAGATATTCCAGTTAAAAAATAGATAAAAGGTTTTAATTGATATTTCTCTAAAGATGATATATAAATGACTAATAAGCACATGAAAAGACGCTCGGCATCACTAATCATTAGAGAAATTCAAATCAAAACTACAATGAGATATCCTCTTACATCCATTAGGATAATTACTATAAACAATTGGAAGGTAGGCTCAGCCACTGTGGCACAGTGGTAATATTGTGTTCTGAAAGGCTGAAAGTCACATAGTCAATCATGGGTTCAGATCCCTGGGTTGGCCTGAAAACATGCTGTGTGTGAGGCTGTTTTTCTAAGGTTTGAGGAGGTTGAGGGCTGGAGAAAGGAGACAGTTGTAGGACAAGACCCTGTTGAAGGTACATTCTCTTTCACTCCCTCTTTCATGTACGTGAATATGCTCTCTATCATTTAAAAAAAATCCAGAAAATAGCAAATATTGGTGAGGATGTAGAGAAATTAGACCTCTTGTGCACTGTTTGTGGAAATGTAAAATAGTGCAGCCACTAGAGAAAACAGTATGGCAGTTCCTCAAAAAACAACAACAAAAAAATAGGATTATTGTATGATCTAGATATCCTAATTTTGTGTATATATCCAAAAGAATTGAGAGCAAAGTCTTGAAGAAATAGTTGTATCCCCATGTTCATGGTACCATTATTCACAATAGCCAAAAAGTGAAAGCAACCCCAATGTCCATTGACTTGGAGAAACAAAATGTGGTATGTTTGTACAATGGAATAGTATTCAGCCTTGAAAAGCAAGGTAGTTCTGACAAAGAGCTTCTATGACATGGCTGAACTTTTAGGACATTATACTAAATGAAATAAGCCAAGCAAAAAGATGCATACTATACATATTTTTACAAGGTAACTAGAGTAGTACATTTATTGAGACTGCTAGTAGAATAATGGTTGCCAGGGGATAAAGGGAAAAGAGAATGGGGAATTGTTGGTTGATAGGTAAAGACTTAGCTTTGCAAGATTGAAATGGTACTTAACAATATTAAACTGTACGTACAAAATTGGGGAAGATGGTAGATTTTATGTTACATGTATTTGACCACAGTTGAAACAATGACAACAATAACAGAATAACTGAATGAGGAAAGCATGATTAAAAGTGGGGCAGTTGAGATGAAGTCTAGATAAGATTAGTACACAATATGCATGTCATGACGTTCTCAAAGTTTGGTTGAGATGGACTACACGTTTCTTTCAGATTTACTGCTAACTAATGGAAATATGGACACATACATTGCTTTAAACAAACCATTTACTCCCATTCAATGTTTCTTGTAATAAGATAAGAAAAAAAAAAGATCAGCTTATTCTGAGATGTCATAAAGCTTAAAGATCAGCTTATGTCCTCAGTAACAAGTTTACAGAAAAACCACCAAGTGTTCCATATTGTTGCTTCTTAGAACCTTTGTCAAACATGGGATGTTGACACAGTATCAAATCTCAATAATAACCTAAATTTTGGGGTAATTGGAAAGGCTGGGAATGGAAAGAAAATTTATGCAATGGTATTACCATCACACAGGGATTCAGTGAAATCTTAGCGATTATGTCTTATCTAGTCACTAGGCTTACTACAAAAGACTGACAATTAGAATTTAAAGATAAAGTCTAACAGGTCTCCATTAATTGAGGTGAGTTAAGAAATCCAAGTACTCAGTTTAAGTATCTTCCATTGATAATCAAGACAGAAAAATGGAATGACCCAATTTCATTTACATGAGGGAAGTGAAACCATTTTGTAACTACTTTGGAACATAAAATTAGAAATAAAGATATTGGTTTTAAAATAAAATTACAGTACTTCATTTTCAAATAAAACATATAGATGCTCTTCTAAAGTAGTAGCAGACATTTTTTTTCCCCAAATCATGAAAGTAAAAGTTAATTCTTTAGGGAAACAACAAGAAATCATTCCCAAATATTTGTTGAGATCTCAGCATGTGCATAATACATGCAGGAGAAAAAAATGAATTTTAGAGAAGCCAAATGGGAGAAACTTGAATATCAACTCTCACGTTTTGTTCCTAAAATTACAGTTAATTACATAACTAATTATATGTGGAAAGCCTTCAATTGCAGAATTATTTCAATCAAACAAAAAGACATTATTTCTTGATGTGACCAAGAGTTTATGGGATAAACACTTAAAAGAATTTTCTATATTGTCAGAAAATTGAAAAATATAGTCATGAGAGAAATATTATATTGTCTGTCTTCTTTATATAGCTAATAATGAACACACATTAAAGAATAATTAGGATCTATGTTTAAGTCTATTTTACTTTAGATGAAATTGTCTTGTTTAGAAAAATAGGGTAAGCATTAAAGGATTTAAGTAACAAATTTAATGGGTCATTGATACCAGAAAACAGAAACTGTTAGAGGTCTACTAGGACTTTAAATCTTCCATATTCTTCATCCAAGTGTGTATTTTCAGCTTATACACATTAAATGATGATAAGAAAGTATGATATTTGACTCGGTCCTTAGAGTGTGCAGTGATATGCCTTCTTGAGAAATGAAGAACATTTATTTTTCTCTACTTTTCTTTTTTAACTGATTAATTATTCTATCCACTGGTGACTTTTATTTTTTAAGAGAGATTTTTTGTTTGTTTGTTTGTTTGTTTGTTTGTTTTTTGCTATAGGGTATGTGGGCTTGCCAGAGAGACAAGAGAAACAGAAATGAGAAATCACTCCCTAGGGAAGATGGCCATGCCACAATCCCTTCTCCTCCATTCTCCTCTCAAGATTTTGGGTATGCATGCACATGTGCCTTGTGTGAGTTTTAAGTCATTAGGTTCAGGACTCGAACCGTGGATGACTACATGGGAGCCCAGTGATGTAACTTTTCTGCTATCTGCTGGTCCACACTAGTGACTTCTTTATAATGGGAAGTAATGCCCACCAATACTACTCATCTTTATATTCAGCACCTCTTGAATTCTTGGCACAGAACAGGTATTAAATCAATGTATATTAAATAAAGAAATGTTTACAAATGAACTAAACAGTACCCTTCCATACGAAGCACAAAGAACCTCATCTTAGCTAAGACTCTCTAGTGAGATCTACATCTATTGTGACCTCTCTATATATCAAGAGCCATTCTCCACTGGTTTTTCCTCCTTTATCCCAGTGGAACATCATATTTAAATACTCACGCAATCCTTACCTTTATGCAGGTATGATCAAGAACGAAGTAAGATAAGACTATAGAAGCAAGATAGAGAAGTAGGCCCTTTGAAAAAAACTTCCCAGGACCCAATTATTTTTTATAATTTGAAAATCTGAAAGTCAGCCCACATTTTCACAAGCTGTGATTGTGCTTCCCATTATTTTCCTCCATCTGTCAAATATCTGGGTAGAGTAAACAGAAATGGCTTCTCATTTATTTTTTCATCTACATTCTAATCCAAAGACTGTCTAGTAAAAGCTGTTAGTAAATCACTTGGTCAGTTCTCCCAACAAAATAGTCTTTAAGTAATACAATATATCAACCTATCTTTTGACATTTTCATTTTTTGTTCTTGACACTTTCCCTTAAAAAATAATACAGTGTTGGCCCTATTATCTTTTCTTCAGGGTCTGTGAACCAAATACCAGCTATCGACTCTTGTTAAAAAAAAAAAAAAAGCTATCAAGATTCAAAAACCAAAGATGTAGATACAAGCCCTCTTCATCTGTCTGCGTAGTACTCGGGGGAGGAGGGTGGAGTGGTGGTGATGGTGGTTCAAGAACATTGTGTCAGATTTTACATGTTTTTTTCTGTTCTCCGTGTTCCTTGGGTGGAATACATTTTAGAATGATTACTTTGAAAAGTATGATGAATTAATTCGTCTGTACTGATCTGCAAGAAATTTACTTGTGATTCATTTAGGAACTATTATTGAGTGTAAACCATGTTCCAGACACTGTAAAGGTCCTAAAGAAAAGACCCACCAGAGTAAATATATATCTAAAATAATATTTTGAGTAGCTTTGTTGCATGGTAATAAATATCTGCTTGCATGCTATTTTTTTTTTTACATAGCCTTTACATAGCAAATTATGTAACAATCTTTAAGGTGCACTGAAGTGAATGATACTGAATTACAGTGATGTAAGTTCAGTGCATAAGGTAGTGGGATGCTTATTTCTTCTCGAAGCTGCATAATAGAAGAACTTTTACTTTAGAATCTGAGAGTTAGAAGGACTTCTGTTAGAAAAATCAAACCCTTTTGTATATGGTCACGTATTGAACTTGCTATTATTAACATAATGTTTTGGCTTGTGGACTAATAAGTTAAAAACTGATAACAATGTTTTACCCGCTACAAAGTCCTATGTACCCCCTCTTTTTAAAAATTTATTTATTTAAAGTCATTCACTGTACATTAATACAGTATACGAAATGAGATTTTCCATTCCGTATACATTGTGTATTGACTCGATCAAGGATATTGCCATACATGTTATCATCAACAAATAATTTTCTACTTCTTGTTTCTTATATATTTTGCTTTTTTCTTTTCACCTTGTTTGCTACCTTTCATCCTCTGCCATTTCCTCCCCTCCTCCCACACTTTCTTCTAGTATCTACAGTTATTTTTCATGCCTTTTTAAAAATCACATTTTATTGATTCACTAAAGATCTTAATTAATTTAAAAATTGCCAATAGCAAGCACAGCTGATATATACATATCTATGAACACATACCTGACTTTAGGCATAAACTTCAGTGAGTAAAGTGAACATACTATGAAGTAACACCTCACTGGGGCTATAGAGCTTACTGTAGTAATTAAATAGGTATTTTCATGCATTTTTTAATGTAAAAAGTTTTAGTTTTAATAGATCAAAATTAAAAAAAATGTTAAGAGAAATTTCCTTAAAACTTAAAGCCAGGACAAAGGTTAGGATTCAGTTCAAATAGCAGGTAGATGAACTTATCAACAGTTGAAGAGAAGACAAAAATCCTTGTATATGGAAATCAATGCATCAAAGAAAATCAGTAATGTTTTAGTCTAAAGTAAAAAAAAATGATTTCACTAGTTCAGACTCACCTAATGAATCTCTCTTCTATTGACTTGGCAACGTTATGGTGGTCTGACCTTTTCATTTGAACTCTGGAAGTTAACATTCTCCTCTGTACTTGTCCCTTCCATCCTCTTCGTTGTTTCTTGCACTCTTATTTCTGCGTGTCTGACTTTAGTTTTCTTTGGTATGGCACACCCCCCTTCAGCACTTCTTGGAGAGGTGGTCTGGTGTTGGTAAATTATTTCAGGTTTTGTTTATCTGATAATGTTTTCTGTCTTTTTGTTCCCACATGAAAGATAATCTTGCTGGGTATAGTATTCTTGGTTGGAATTGTTTTTCACTTGACACTTTGAATATATTTTCCCATTCTTTCTTTGCTTGCATTGTTTGTGATGAGAGGTCCGACATTAGCCTTATGGGATATCCTTTGAAAGTAACTTGACAGTTCTCTTGCCAAATTTAGTACTTTGTCTCTATCTGTGGTTTTGGTCAATTTGGCTATGGTGTGCCTTAGGGAAGATCTTCTTGAGTTGCTTCTATGTGGGGTCCTTTGTATTTCTTGGGTCTGGATATTTGAGTACCTCTCTAGGTTTAGAAAGTTTTCTTCCAGGATTTTGTGTAATAGCTTGTCAATGTTCTGATTAGTTTCTTCACCTTCTGGGATACTGATGATACAGATGCTTGAGTGTTTAACAGTATCTAGTGTTATTTGTATGTTATTTTCATTTTGTGGGATTATTTTCTTAGTGTTCTGGTGATTTTTTTCTAGGTCAGAGGTTCTATCTTCTACATCTGAGATTCAATCTTCTGTGTGATCTAATCTGCTTTTGATATTTTAAGCAGACGTTTTGATTTCCTGTATTACAGCCTTCATCTCTAACTATTTAGTCTGGTTCTTTTTTTATTCTGTGTAGCTCCTCTTTCAGTTCCTGCAAGAACTTCCTCACCTCCTGGAACAAAGTGTCTCCTTTCTCCTGCATCTTCTGGAGGTCGTTGTCTCTATTCTCTTGCATCTCTGTTAGCTTTGTCACTGAATATTTTAAATTCTTTACCTGACATTTCCTTGAGATCCCTTGTTTTCTTTGTGGGGGAAGAGGAGTTATTCTGTTCCATTAGAGGAGAGATATTTTCTTTGTTTCTTATATTTCTTGTGCCTCTGCAGTGGTATCTGGTTATTGGATGGAGTATGCATTTTCCCCTATTTTTTGAAGTTAAATCTGAGCAATGAGCGGAATGCAGGAGGCAACCTGCAGTCTGAAAACAGTACTGTTTTTCTCCCTTTGCACAACCGATTCAATGAAAATTGAAGGTTAATCTGGTCTTAAAAGTATTCAGATATTTGGCTCTTGAGCACCTAGACTTGTCTAGACAGGCTATGGATGCTGAACTGAAAAGTGAGAAAGGTAAAAAGAAAAGAAAAAGGAATAGAAAAAAATAAAGAAGAGAGGGAAAAAAAACAAGAAAAAGAGAAGGAAAAATTTTTTTGTCAAAAAATGAAAACTGCACAGTGCACTAGCATGAATGGGAATGCTCAGACTGCAAATATAGATGGCTGCTGATTGAGTTATCTTAGGGGGACAAGGGGAAAGGTAAGAGTTAGAAAGACAAAAGAGCAGCAGAGAGCTAAGTTTAAAATTAAAAAAAACCAGAGAGAGGGATGGAAAGAGACACAGAGAATAAGCAGGGTGCTCTAATCTGGCTTTTGGCTAGACTGTGGACCAGGAGGGTGAAGTCTGGCACAGTGTCTTCAGTGGTCAACATCCCTAGATGGATCCTCTGGGAACTCAAATAGAGATGACTGCTGACTGCTTATCCTGGTCCTGGCTAGACTGCTGAGCGTGAGGGTGAAATCTGGGTAGAGGGTCTTCGGTGGTCGAAATTCTGCCCCTCTTTCAAAAATACATATCAAATGCAACTCTAATGCTTTATAAGACATTAGAACTCTGACAGCTATCCATGGTTTTCCCTTTGCTAAATGAACAGAATTAGTACTATACCACAATATGTATTGTGTTTATTTATACCATGTCTATCTCAGTGAAACTCTTAGATATAGCTTTTGAGTTTAAAGCCAACATTTGAATTGGATATAACCTTGGGTATGGAAAAGCCTTTTGATGTTGGATTCAATGTTTAGTTAGAGATCAAATTACCCGTACTCAAAATGATTCAAATAGGGAAGTCTATTAATTACTATCACAATAGATATTAATGGATTGCTTTTGAAATATGACTCCTTTCTCTATTGACAAAGATGACTAAATCTCCCACTTGGACATTCTGTCTTCTTTGGACAATGCACTGAGTCTCAACCTGCTAAAACCTTAAAGTGTCATAGCACATTGCTTTGGAAAGGATCCATTTTCCAGATACCTTTAGAAGTACTGCCATTTCTGTGAGTATAATGTGAACAGAATATTTACCCTGTTGTTGCTTAAAATGCTATGTCAGACACTAAGTAACTAGCTCTCAGAAATATTAACCTAATTGATGAAAATACATACATAATCAAGAATAAACAAACTGAAAATTAAGACAGTTAAATTGTGGGATGTGTACCAAAGAGGTGGAAAAAACAGAAGATTTGGGAAAGAGAATTGCAATGATAGAAGAGTTTAAACTTGTGTACAAAGTTAGAGTGGGCCAGCAGGTAGCATGGTGGCTAAGGTGCTAGACTCTCACATGGCTGACTGTAGTTTGAGTCCTGGACCTGGGGCCTTGAAATTCATGGCAGTGTGTGTGCGTTTGTGTCCAAAATTCCAGGAGGAGAATGGAGAACAAGGAATTGCAGCATGGCCATCCCCCCTGAGGAGTGATTTCTTACTTTCCTTCTTACTATCTTTGTCTCTCTGGAGAGCCCAGGTGCCCTATGGCAAAACTTTAAAAAAGAAAGAGTGAAGTGAGTTTTGAGCTGAAAGGTAGAAAATTGGGAGAGTAGTCCCCAAATGATTTGATGAGAGTGTATGGTAAGCCACATTTAAAAATTGCTAAATAAATTTGCTAGCTTAAAGCAATGAATTGATCATAGGAGAAGGGTGGAACTTCTTAAAGGCTGTTCATTAGTGAAAGGATTTTTAATTATATGAAAGAAATTGCTAATGCTTTTGGGATTACTAAGCAAGCAACTATTTTGGAGAAAGATGACAGGTACAAGAGCCAGGAGGATACTAAGGACGTTACGAACTATTGTAGCAGTTTTTAAAGTGTGGCCTGCACATTCCCAAGGGTTCCTTGGATACTTTCTGGGGCTCACAAAGTCAAAATTATTTTTATAATAATATTAACGTATTATTTTCTTTTCTCACCGTCTTGATATGTGTACTGTCAAGACTACTTGTTACAAAGGCCAAGCTAGGTGAAAGTGCTGGCTCCTTTGCAATCGTCAGACCAATGACATGGAACCACTCTTGGAGGCACTGAGAGTTCTCAGCATTATGTGCAGTCGCCTCTCCAAAAAAATGCCTTTTTAAAAAAATGAATCTCAGTCCTTGAGTACTTGTCTTTTTAGTATTTGGTATAATGAGCGGGGAGGTGCCCAGCAAGTACTCTCCTGCGGTCCAGAATGTGATGTCTGTCTGAGGAGAAGCATTTGTGTATTGTGCATTGTTTACACTTGTGAGCTGCCTTCACCGCGGTTTCCATGGCACACCAAGCTTTACTTGGAAGGATGACTAACTATGATTATCAGACTTCAAATCTGGCAGACATTTTCTGGAAAATGAAATAAGTGTGCCTGTCACTTAAAGGAACACAACTGACAGTATTTATTGCCAATGATAAAAGTTTGAGCTTTCATGTAAAAATTAGAATTTTGGAAAACTTGCCACTGTCACCGTGAGTTTGACAGCCACCCAAGGATTTTCTGATGAGATTGATGACATTAACAAATGTGATTTTTAATTTGCTATTGCACAACGAAGGTATCAACATTTGGAACTCTGTATATTATTTTCCAAAGGATGTGGGTGACATTATTAACTCATGCATGGGTAAACAATCTATTCCAAGTGCAAGATAGATCAATGGCTTTCAAAGTTAGAGAGAACAAATATTAATTGACAGGGAAAAAGTCATGTGACAATCCATCTTTAAGAAGCTACCGCTTGTCAAGTCTTGGTGTAGTATTAAAGGAGAATATTCAAGATCATCCAAAAAGGCTATTAAAATGATCTTCCATTTTCTAACTACATACATAGTACGAGATTAGATTTTGTTCAGATAACTCAATGATACTGCAACAGACTGAATGCGGAAACAGATGTGGGAACCCAGCTTTCTCTTATGACATTACAATTTGCAAAATGCAAAACAATGCTACTCCTCTCATGCATGTTTGTTACAAATATAGTTTCCATAAAATATGCATTTATGTTAACAAGGGCTTCTCATTGCTAAATGAATAAGTAACACTATTTTTTAATTTCTAAGTTTTAATTTTGTTATGATAAATATTTACAAATATGATCCAAATAAACAAACAAAGCCCTTTGGGATCCTCAGTAAAACTGAAAGATCTACTGGAGTCGTGAGATCAGAGTTTGAGTACCACTACAAAGTAAATAGTCAAAATCTGGATGAAGGCTTTAACGCTAAGAATAAAAATGGAGAGTCACAAGGAACATCTCCCCCTTTTTTTTAATTGTCAGAGGGCATGTGCACTCACTGGAGACAGAGACAGAGAGACAGAGACAGAGAGAGAGGGAGAAAGCACTTCCCAGTGTGGCATGGTCATGCCACGATCCCTTCTCTTCCACTTCTCCATCTTATTGGGATTGTGGGCATACATGCACACATGCCCAGCTTTTTTTTTTTTTTTTTTTTTTTAAGCTACCAAGTAAGCCCCAGTAAGCCATGTGGGATCTGCTCCCTTAAACCACTAGGCTACATGGCAGGCCCAGAACAGTATTATTTAATAATTTGCATCTTATTGTGCCATCATTTTGGCCTCTTTTCTAAGACCAAAATACAGAAGAGGAGATGGGGGCTTAGGGGAATATGGCAGGGTTTGAAAAGTGCTGGTTGAGGTTGATCTTATGTTGTCAGTGATCTAAAGCAGCTATGGAACATCCGTGAAAATACTCATAGCCATGAAACGCACACTCATGAATTGCGAGAAGTCAAAGGGCTAGTGAACTAGTTAGTAGCTCTTTTGTAGGAACATCTACATGACTTTTTTTCATTCTTTCTTTTTCTTTTCCTTTTTAAAAATTTGTTTGTTTTTGCTTTTTGTCATAGGGTGCATGTGCTCATCAGAAAGAGAGAGAGAGAGAGAGACAGAGGGAAAGTGAGAAATCACCTCCCAGAGGGCATGACCCTGTTACAATCACTTCTCCTCGATTATCCTCTAGGGATTCTGGGCACACATGCACACATGCCCAGCATGAGCTTCAAGCCCGGTGGGTCTAGGACTCCAACAGCAGTTAGCCATGGGAATTCCAGTGCCTTAACCACCACGCCACCTACTGGCCCACAAGTGACTTCAGTGTTATTATCACATTACTTTTTTTCTATAAAATGTAGGAACTTCTTTCTCAGAGCCTATATTTGTTCATCAGTTTCCACAAGGAAAGTATACAGAAACTAGGAGCCTAAAAGGCAAAACAGTTGAGGTTAAATGTATAGTAAAGTTATATATGAAACTTCTCTGATCAGTTAATCTCTCATTCATTAAACATTCAAATGCCAAATACTGTTAAGAATTCAACAAGAATATAAGTGTGTCTTCTCTGTCCATCATATTTGCTAACAAAAGCTCGATGACTAGCCATATCATAAGAACATTTATATCTTTATATCCAATTACAGAATCATTTCACATAGGTGACCTGCGAAAGGTTTGTGGCCCGTATTTTCTCCAGTGAGAAAATCTGCTACGAAATGCATGTATCACAGACATACCCTGGGTATGAAGTTTAGGAAATGCCACCATGGAGACATTTCTCCTCAAACTAAAGGTGTTATCATTTAACATATGGCTGTTTCAGGCTTTGATGAAAAATGAGAAAGGGTCACAGGCTTGGGAGAGAGTGAATGGGAAGAATTCTTGTGCAGCAACAGAAGAGGAGATGGGGGCTTAGGGGAATATGGCAGGGTTTGAAAAGTGCTGGTTGAGGTTGATCTTATGTTGTCAGTGATCTAAAGCAGCTATGGAACATCCGTGAAAATACTCATAGCCATGAAACGCACACTCATGGATTGCGAGAAGTCAAAGGGCTAGTGAACTAGTTAGTAGCTCTTTTTGTAAAGCCGCCAACTCTCCTAAGGGAAAGTGTCAGAGTGAGAGCAAGCCAGGCACGCCCCATCAAAGATTTCTAACTGGAAAGGAAGTAAAGAGAATTTTTTTTTTTAATTTTATTTTATTATCATCATAATCTTCTTTCTATTACACTAGATTACATATAACTTTACATTGACTTCCATTGCTTTTTCAAAATGGGATGCCATGCATGTCAGTCAATACAGAGATATCAATCTCCCCGCTTTATCATTCAATATCTTTTCCATGCTTTTCCCAATAATTGTTATTATTATTTTTTTAAACAATCAATCACTATTTCTCATTTTGCTTATTAAAAAGACTTCACCCATCATGAAATACTTCCCAGACCGGTTCAGTTGAGAATACTATACATGTCATCATCAACAGGTAATAACCCATATCTATTTCTCATTAACATCCTGCCTCTCTATTGTTCACTGCTGTCTTTATCCTCTTCTCTCTCCTTTTTT
>NW_006159935.1:2139557-2140543 GCF_000334495.1 Tupaia belangeri chinensis | reverse complement strand
TGTGTGGGCGCGGGGGGGGGGGGGGGGGGCCAGCAGCTGCTGCCGCCGGCTTAGCAGAGCCCCGGGGGAGACGCGCAGAGCCCGGAAAGGCCCGCAACGTCCCCAGGCCGGACGCAGCCTTGGCGCCCGGCCGGCTCCCGCTTCCGCCCGCCCCGCCCGGGCCCCCCCGAGACAAGAAAGACAACCCCAGGAAGTAAAGAGAATTTTAAGACGCCAACTAGAGGCTGACAAAAGCTATACAAGTAGGAGTCAGCATCTGAGTCATGCTTGTTACCTGCTCCAGTATTTGACTGGAGTTTGTAATGGTCTGTCTATGGACTTTTCCATGCCTTGTGTTCCAGAAAAGACCCTTAAGCCAGAGAGAGTGAGAAAACATCGAGGGTGTTTGTTGCTTTGAGTTTTACAGTTTTACTATTTAGACTGGGTGGGGCAGATGCAGTGGGCACGAGCTTCAATCCCTTAAAACTGTGTTGTTAGACTTGTCAGTGCCGGTCGTCTTTCAGTTTTCTTCTAAGTTCATTGTTTTGGACATTTCTGGACATGTAGCACTCGTTTACTTCCTGTTTTTCCCTGGGCCACCTCAGTTTTAGTATTCCTCTTTCCTTCCACTTTTTAACTGCTAGTCTGGACTGATCTCGCTGTTGATCAGAATTAGGTAGACTGACAGTTTATGTTAACCAGGGGAAATGTGCTCAAGAAAAGCCTGTAGATCCTAGACTTTTGTAAAATTTCATGTTGAAAATAAAACACAATGGTGACATTAGGCTAGCATTTCCATGAAAATCTTCTTGCAAAAAACACTTTGATATCTGTAATATCATCTGACCCTCTGTAAGTTGTTGAGGAAGATAATTATAATAATCTTTGATTTAGAGAGGAAGAAATTGAGGCAAAGAAAAATGAAAGGACTTGTGAAAGCTGAGACTAGAACAGTGATGTTACAAGGATTCAAATCCAGGCCTTTGGTTGCAGAAGCTTGTTTCCCT
>NW_006159935.1:2123240-2139526 GCF_000334495.1 Tupaia belangeri chinensis | reverse complement strand
ACAAGGAAACTCACAACTCCTCTACATATTTTTATCTCTAACTCCTCCAATTCTTGACAACCTAGATTTTTTTCCATCAATTGATCTTGCAAGATGTAGAAACAAACATCTTCCTTCTATTCTCATTATTTACGCTAATCCCAGGCCACACCACTTACATGTTATTTTAGAATATTTAAAAATCTTAAGCACATGGATGCTTTTATAGTCTAGTGAGAATTTAAAGAGAAAAGGATTGCAGAAAGGCTAGCAACTTGTTTAACCTGAGAGAATCCATTTTAGAGCTGATAAATTACAAAATGGGAAACACATAGAAAAGAATCATCGTAACATACGATTAAACCTACTCACGAGACATGTCCGTGCAGTCTTTCTGCAGCTTTGTGTACCCAAATGAACAACATCTCTTGCAGGCAATGTTCATGGTGGGAACGGTGCAAAATTGGCACCCTCTGGATCTGTTTCCCAAGGACCAAATGGAAACCCAAACCAGAGACCACAGCTGCAGATGCACATTGTAAAGGAAGCCTGAACCACAGGGTGTTCTCCCGTCACAGTAGCATTCTGTTACAGTCAGGTACTGCTTCCTCACTCATGAGTACATGGGAAAGAGAGGGAGAGACGTGTGGACACTGACCTCGGAGTCACCACTAAGTTAGTTGTTATAAGACAGAAAGCAAAACCTGGGACGACAAATGAAACATCAAGCAAAGACAACCGTGAACTAGAATGCGGTCGGCCTGCATGTAAGGGTAAAAGATGAAGTGTCAGGTGAAGAGTCACGGGGGCCATGGAAAGTGGAATGGCAGCACATGGAAGTGCCGCAGGCAGGAGTATTTTATTTAATCTTCTGCAAACTCTTATAATATGAAAGTTATAAATATAGGCATTTTTAAGGTGGTAAATATATTTAATATAAATATAATACAATCCCTTTATCACATCTTTTGCAACTTGGAAGAGCCAATCAATGAATCTTAGCCAGCTTCAGAACCTAGTTCTCTCTTTTTCTTTTTTTAAAAAAAAATTGTTATAGGGTGGGGCCAGCAGGTGGCCTTTTAGTTAAAGGTTTTGGATTCCCACGTGGCCGACTGTGGTTTGAGTTCTGGATCTTGCGACTTGTTTTCTCACTTTCCCTTTCTCTTTTTCTCTCTTTGGCCAAATTAAAAGAAAATAATAATAATAATAACAAATGGAATTAATTAAATAAATAAATGTTTTAAAAACTCGTTATAGGGCACGTGTGGCTTGTTGAGAGAGAGAGAGAGAGAGAGAGAGAGAGAGAGAGAGAGAGAGAATCTCTTTCCAGGGTGAATGTCCACCTACAATCCCTTCTCTTCCATTCCCCTCTTGTTTTTTTTTGGGCATGAATGCACATATGACAGGTGTGTTTTTCAAGCAGTGGTGTTTGATGCAGTCGGTCTTGTGGGATCCACCTGCCTTACCAACCATGTCAGCTGGGTGGCCCTCTTTTTCTTTTTTCTTTTTTATTTCAATCTCTTCCTCTCTCCCTCCCTATCTTCTTTTCCCTCCTTCCTTCCTTCCATCTTTTTTTTTTTTTTCCTTTCTGTCATGGTCCAGACCATAATTTATTACTGAAAGATTAAGAGTAGCCCAATCTTTTTCCCCTAATTTTCTTTTAGCTTCAAATTTTTCTTTCTTGGGGCCAATAGGTGATATGGTGGTTAAAGCACAGACTCTCATATTGCTGATTGTGGTTCAAGTTCCAGACTTGGCACCTTGAAAATCACCCTGAGTGCATGCAAAACATGCCCCAAACCCTGAGAAGAGAGTGGAGCAGAAACTATTGTGGCCTGGCCATCCTTCCCAATGGGTGACTTTTTACTTTTCCTTTCTGTCTCACTCTGGCGAGTGTGCATGCTCTATAGCAAAACCCTAAAACAAAAAAAAAATTTTTTTCTTTCTTATTAGACATAGCTGTTTCTGTCATCTTCTTGTTCCTCATCCTCATTTTCCTCCCCCTCTTCTTTAGAATAGAAACTTCTAACAAGATGTCTGACCAATCTGGGTCCTTTTTTCTATTTTCTTACCCAGATAAGCAGATGATTGATGACCTTAATAACCTTAGTCATTTACGTATTTTAGATAATATATGGCCATGGTTAATTATTTTCTGACATTTACCTGCTTTAATCTTCATTTTTTTCTTACTTTTTCTTTTTTCTGTACAAATAAGGGTAAATGTTTACTTTGCAAGGGTACTAATTACTTCAGATGATAGTCACAGAGAAGAGGCAGGACTAAAGGTGTAAGGGAATAAAGGCCAGTGTGACGATGCACGTACAGTCCTGTGTAAAAGCTGAGTTGTATCAATACTGTGAAGTACACTTGCTAGGCATTATTGTCCATAAATCATATCGTACATGAAGAGAGCAAGGCTGTCCAACATCGTTAATGAAGTAGTAACTGAGTCTAGAATTTATGATTCGAGAGATGCTATTTCTACAGCCCAGTACTATGCCAACCTGTCCAGGAAGTTCTCCAGATTGTAGAGACAGTATATACTTCATCACTTTTGGGGAAATAGGATTTGGTAGCCAGCATCTTTTGGTTTGGGCCTCATGTGAAAACCTTAGTGCAGTAAAATTCTGTTTGTCCTCCCTCTTACAGGCCTTTGTGATACTGTAGCCAAATATTACACCAGCATGTGTAACCTTATCATTTACTACATTTATGTTAGATAATACAATTAAAAATTGATATTTTTCTCTTAAACATTAATCTTTAAAGAAATTTTGAGAAGAAATCCTGATGTTCTTCACTACTTTTTCTAGAACCAAATTTCAATCTATTGCCTTTTATTTCTACATCAAATATCTCCCTAATCATTCTCAAAGTGCAATTTTGCTGTAGATTAATTCTTTAATTTTTATTAATATGAAAATGTTTTAATTTCACACTCAGTTTTGAAGAGTATTTTTGCTAAAAATAGAATTCTGCTTGACATTTTTCTTATTACTTTAAAGTTGTTCCATTGTAATTTTGCATCCATGTTTCATAATAAAAGTCAGCTATTTTTTTTTTATCATTATTCTCTTGTACATAATGTCCTTTGGCTATTTTTAATATTTTCTCTTCATCTTGGATTTTTAATAATTTGACTATGGCATTCCTAGATGTGGTTATCTTTTAGTTATCCTAGTTTATGCTTTTTATTTTTGTGCCAAATCTAGGAAATTTCTAGATTTTTTTTTTTCTTATTCTCTTTTCTTTCTCTCTGGGACTCAACTACAAGTATGTTTGATTGCTTATTACTGTCCCAAAAGACAGGTCACTGAAGTATTGGTTAATATTTAAATAATCTCTTTTTTCTTCTCTCTGCTCTTCATATTGGGTTATTTCTACTGATTTTTCTTCAAGTTCACAACTTTTTTTTTTTTTTTAAGCAGTCTCCAATCTAATGCTATGGTTAATCAGTAAATTTTATATTTCAGATTAATTTATACTACATCATTTGATTCTTTATCATAGTCTCTATTTATTTGTTAAAATATTCTCATCTTTTCATTTATAATGAAATACTTTACCTTAAGGTCTTTGAACATATTTTTATAGTTATACTGAAATTTTTGGCTGCTGGTTCACTTTTAAGTTCTGTTTATATGGACTGCTTATTTAGTATCAGCCTTATTTTCCTACTTCTCTGCACATTTAATAATTTCTAATATACTAGACATTTTGGATGAAATTTTGTAGGGAATCTGGATTATCACATCTTCCTTAAAATCATGACACTTTTATTTTTTAATTTTTATTTTATTTCTTTGTTTTACCTGGCAGAGAATTAGATGGGAGATACACTTGTTCTTATCAAGATTTGCTTAGTTATTGTTAGGAGAGGGCTATTTTGGCTTTGAGCTTAATTCTATGGTATGGTTCTTTCTTTTGGTTATGGTCCATTAATATGAAAATGTTTTAATTTCACACTCAGTTTTGAAGAGTATTTTTGCTAAAAATAGAATTCTGCTTGACATTTTTCTTATTACTTTAAAGTTGTTCCATTGTAATTTTGCATCCATAGTTTCATAATAAAAGTCAGCTATTTTTTTTTATCATTATTCTCTTGTACATAATGTCCTTTGGCTATTTTTAATATTTTCTCTTCATCTTGGATTTTTAATAATTTGACTATGGCATTCCTAGATGTGGTTATCTTTTAGTTATCCTAGTTTATGCTTTTTATTTTTGTGCCAAATCTAGGAAATTTCTAGATTTTTTTTTCTTATTCTCTTTTCTTTCTCTCTGGGACTCAACTACAAGTATGTTTGATTGCTTATTACTGTCCCAAAAGACAGGTCACTGAAGTATTGGTTAATATTTAAATAATCTCTTTTTTCTTCTCTCTGCTCTTCATATTGGGTTATTTCTACTGATTTTTCTTCAAGTTCACAACTTTTTTTTTTTTTTTTAAGCAGTCTCCAATCTAATGTTATGGTGGTTAGTCAGTAAATTTTATATTTCAGATTAATTTATACTACATCATTTGATTCTTTATCATAGTCTCTATTTATTTGTTAAAATATTCTCATCTTTTCATTTATAATGAAATACTTTACCTTAAGGTCTTTGAACATATTTTTATAGTTATACTGAAATTTTTGGCTGCTGGTTCACTTTTAAGTTCTGTTTATATGGACTGCTTATTTAGTATCAGCCTTATTTTCCTACTTCTCTGCACGTTTAATAATTTCTAATATACTAGACATTTTGGATGAAATTTTGTAGGGAATCTGGATTATCACATCTTCCTTAAAATCATGACACTTTTATTTTTTAATTTTTATTTTATTTCTTTGTTTTACCTGGCAGAGAATTAGATGGGAGATACACTTGTTCTTATCAATATTTGTTTAGTTATTGTTAGGAGAGGGCTATTTTGGCTTTGAGCTTAATTCTATGGTATGGTTCTTTCTTTTGGTTATGGTCCATCTTATAGTGTGGCCTTTCTGCAGCTTCAACTGAAGGCCCAAGGTGCTCAGTGAGGTATGTTTTCCCTGTTACTCCAACATCTCCAAGCATTGCAGATAAGCTGCTATTTCTATTTAGCATTTGGCTCAGTAGCTCTGGTACATAGAGTCTCACTCCATGCAGGCATGAATCAGACTTAAGCTAAGAACCTGCAGTAACTTCTCATGCAAACTCTTCCTCAACCCTCTCATATAGCTACCTCCTTGGCCACCTGCCCTGCAAATTATCACTTCATTAACCACCTGGTGTTCTAATCTTTACCTCCAAAGTTCATCAAGATCGCATTTCAACTTGGTCTCATATCCTTGAATTAGAGCAGGAAAATAAACTGGCAAAAAGCTGAGAAGATTGTGGAGCTACCATGTGCATTTCCCTTTTCTAAATGGTTACAGTATTGCTCTGGATATTGCCCAGAATTGGTGATATGGGGTCCAGTTGCCTTAATCACTACACCCCCTGGCTGACCCTATTGTATAGTTTTATAATTGTGTATAGCAGGTCCAGTACCATTAACTCTGTTATGGCTGGGGTAAGAAAATCCATGGGTTTATATTTAATTTCACAAAACCTTGTGAGATAGTACTTGTGAAGTAGGTAATATTACTATGACTTAGTTTTATAGAGAATTAACTTCAGGCTAACTAGTAAGAGGGGGAGTCAGAATTTGAACTTAATCAGTCAGATTCTAGACTCTGCACCCTGACTCAATCTACTAAGCTGCTCTTACAACAGGAAATTATGTTTATTTCACAACAATTATTATACTATTTACCTCATATATTTACTAATTTTTTTCCATATAGTTTATTACTTCTGTATAAGTACCACATATTTTCCACTTATAACTGTCTCTCCATTGCCTTACACAGACTATTGGTGGTCATTCATTAAATACTTATTGAATGAATGAATATAGACCCAAACCATTGGAAAACAATTTTAAAAATAGCATTTTTTTAAAAAAACTTTTTTGGTACTTCAGACTTCATCTTGTCTGCCACCTTGTGGCAATAAAATTCTGCAACAAAAATAAATCTGAAAGTAGAGAGTTTACAAAAAAGTGTTATTCAAAATTAGAATCTTTACAATTATGTTTATCAAAATATAATTACATGATAGTAAAAGGGTTATAGTAGGATTTCTACTTTTAAAAAAAGAATCGTTAATTTAATTTTATTTATTATTAATATTTTTTAATTTGACCAGAGAGAGACAGAAAAATAGTGAGGGAAAGTGAGAAAGAAGCCACCACGTTCGGGACTCTAACTGTGGTCAGCCATGTGGGAGTCCAAAGGCTTTAACAACTATGCCACCTGCTGGCTTCAGGATTTCTACTTTTGATAAGACATTAGTAATTAGGACTCACCCTTAGGAATGCTCAAAGCACCTAATGAGAAACAGTGGGTCTAGTCTGATGACATGAGCACAGAACCGGTAGATTTCATTGAAGAGTCTAGGCATCATTTTTAGTTGAAGTAAAAAATGATGCCCATATTTACCACTTTGGATATATTATCAAAATAAAGGAAAAGGTTTTTTTAATAATAATTGCCACTAGAACTTTTGTCTCACTTAATATTACTGCTTAAATGGAAATACTTAGCTGATGAATTTCAAAACGTCTTTGTTGATTTTAAGACTGCAAAGTTATGGTTCTTGTAGTCTTCTACATGACAAAACAATATGCATTTATATCAGAAGCAAAACTATGTGATGGTTTTCAGCTAATTTTTATGTTAACAAGTCTCCTAAAGATATGCAGTAGATGTCACATTTACATAAAATTAAGGAAAAGATGTTTCAGCAAATGCAAATAAATGCAAAAAGGAATATTTTAATTTGATCCATGATTAGTATCAACTATCACAATGTGGTAATAATACAAGAGTGGAATTCTGCATTCACAGTGTAACTAATGGTTGTAAGTTATTTATAGACTAAACATTCTGACTAGTTAATTTATTTTGTGAAATGTATTTATTGATTATAGCTCAGATTCTGTTTTTAAATCTGGGATCTTTAAAAATGTTTTAGGGCCAGCAGGTGGCATTATGGTGAAGGTGCTGGACTCCCATAGGATAACTTTGTCAATTGAGCTCTGTACCAGAGGCTTGAAAATCAAGCCGGGTGCACGTGTGAGCATGCCAAAGCTCCCAGGAGGAGAATAAAGGAGAAGGGATTGTGTCGTGGCCATCCCCTGGGATGGGGGAAGTTATTTCCCATGTTCCCTCTCTCTGTCTTTCTCAGGCACACACACACACACACACACACACACACACACACACACACTTCAATACTAAAATCGCATGCACTTACTTTGGTCATTCTGTGCTATGATAAGCCCAGCAAAGTGATTTCTTTCACTTGGTGCATTATTATGTATGAATTGCTAGTTAATCTCTATTGATTTGCATTTCTTACTTAATGTTTAATGTAGAAACAGAAGCAAAAATTACTTTACAGTAGGAAAAAAGTATACAAAAAGTTCACATAATCGGGAAGGTCATGTTACTATTCACTCTTGTGTCTTTCCCCCTTTGGAATTTTTAAAGTCTTGAAAGAGCACTCTTAGTTTTAATGCAGAATTTTCTGATTTTACCTAATGAAACTATGGAAGCTGATGCTTGCATATTCAGAAACTGTAGCATCTTGTTGTTCTTATATTTGCTAAGGGTGGAATTTTTGATCCTTTATTCTCATTACTTACTTCCAATAAAACAATTGAATTTTGACATACTATTCAGAACTCTTATTATTATAGACTTGAAAATTTATAAAACTGTTCTGATTTCTAGGAGATATTTTCCTTAAAACATAGGGCATGCTGCTGCCCCTCAACCCCCTTTTAAAGAATTATTTTATTCAACTTTATTTATTTATTCATTTATTTATTTGTTTAAATTTTACCAGAGAAAGATATTGGGGGAAAGGGAGGAGAAAGAAAGAGGGAAAGTGAGAGAGCAAGCTGCTAGGTCTGGGCTCAAACTGGGCTGGCCATGTGGGAGTCCCGTGCCCTTAACCACCATGCCACCTGGTGGCCCCCACTGCTGGCCTGTTTTATGTGCGGTGAAAGTCATGGAGAAGATGACATGGAACTAACTTTCAGTGCATCTCAACTTATTGTTGTTGATGCATGCCTATGTATTTCGATGTAGTCCCAAAGCTAAATATATTTCCCATTGTGCTCACAAGTCACCCAAGTAGCCCAGAATTCTCAAATATTTTGGGAATACTTTTAGTTTTCTTCTTTCAAATGGAAATGGAACAAAATTCTTCGACAAACCCTGTGTCCTGATACGAAGATTGGAAACTCTGCATGAAATGTCTTCAGATAATAGAGAGTAGAATATTCTTTTGGTGTCAGAGGGAATCTACCTTTAGGCTCTGTAGGTTATGCAAGCAGAATTTCTTTCAAACAGGCTATCATGTGAATTTCAAAGTAGTTTTACTGTCCATAGGTCCTTAAAGTCAAGTTTAAGTTCACTATTAGGGCTGTGAAAATTCTTGTGTAGAATGCTTACGTCTTAGCACATGAGGATTTGTAAACTACTGTGCTGACAGACCTTCCACTGATTATTGACAAAGCAGGAATTATGTGTTCATGTTGATCTTAGTTTTGTGATTTGTGGCCAAAGAAAGTACAGGGTGTGAGGAGAAAATGGACAACAGACATTCTAAGAATAGCTGCAAGTCATGCGGGAGGTGGAGGGACAGAGGTATCATATTTTCAAGGAAAAAGTTGAAGGGCATTACAGAATCACTTGATCTTTGCTTCACATTAAAACCGTTTATTACCCAGGATAGTAGGAAATATGACAAAGAAGACAGACAAACGGAGGCACCTTTATAGAAGGAAAAATGGGCCGAGGTAATCTTGGGGATTCTAGGAAGTCATGTGGTAATATGAGATGAGGTCTGAAGGAAGACAGAACCATGAAAAAGAACTCCTTAAAGACACAGATTAAGGGGAATAGCAGGTGGCATGGTGGTTAAGGTGCTGGACACTCCCACATGGCTCACCACGGTTTGAGTTCTGGACCTGGTGGCTTGCTTTGCTTTCTCACTTTCCTTCTCTCTCTCTCTCTCTCTGTATGTCTGGTCAAATTAAAATAAATAAAAATTAAATTAAACAAATTAAAAAGACATAGATTAAAAATATTTCACACCTTTGAAAAGTGGCCCAAAGGATGCTGGATCACCTATGCCATCACCAGATAAGCCACCAATATCAAACCTTGGCTCATGGTTCTACCGTTCTGTTCTCCATCTCATCTGCACTTTGGTAGTTCTCACCTGTTAATGTTAATTGTCCCCCTGTTTTTCCTGCAGCGCTTTGCTTCTCCAGTTACTTGCTTTTTAATCTTGCCCTGCATCAGGAATAGTTGCTTATGCATCTATTTCATTCATTAAGGTTTTTTTTTTGAGAGAGATTTTTGCTATAGGGTATGTGCACTCACCAGAGACACTGAGAGAGACAGAGAGACAGAAAGTGAGGAATCACCCCCCTGGGGATATGTTTACACCACAGTTCCTTCTCCTTCATTCTCCTCTTGGGATTTTGGGCATGCCTGTCATGAATTTTAAGTGGCCAGGTCCAGGACTCGAACTGCTGTTGACTATGTAAGAGTACAGTGACATAACCAATGTGCCATCTGCTGGTCCTTCTTTCATTAGGTTTTGAGATGTCTTTCGTTATTGTCTAGCTGCACAAAACCCCAGTCTAAATCAATTTTTTTGGGGGAGGTTTGTTTTATCTTTAAATGGAAATAAAATCATGGCTGATGAGACAAGCTCAGAGAACACCCTTACTTGCATGGATAGAACTTACTTGCAGCTATTAAAATTTCCTTTACCTGTGTGCATGATTCAGTGCAAGGTCGGGTTTCCTCATCCGTAGGTAGCAGGTCACAAGCTTTGTCTCAATGAAACTTGCCACACTTGCTATGTCTTCAGCAGATGCTTCGAAGGGTTTTCCTATAGCTGCCCCTTTGCTGCAAAGCTTAAAAAACACACAATACTTTAAATTTCCCAATCATCTTGCCATATATCTTTTAAATAAGCAAAACACTTAAATGTACACACACTTTTTCCAAATTCTAAGAAAAATATTGATATTTTGATTGTAAATTAAATAAATTGTTCTTTTTTTACTGCTATTTGACTATCATATAAAATAAGTGACGCACTTTACTGTAAAATGTTTCCTGTAAAATATTTTCAAAGAGTGATGGATTTTAAAGGTGTGTCATTTGCTAGGAATGTCTGTTTTAGAAATAAAGCACACAATAAGCAAAGATATTAACAGAAACCAGGCATAAATCACGTTAAATACCAGTGCTTTTATGAAAACCCAGTTGAGCAATGATCTAGCATACCATCAAGTGTGATTTAATACAATAAGAGGTATCGGAAGTAAACTCCTAGGAGCCATTACCATGATCGGTGATTAATTTGAGTCTGAATCATATTCTCTAGGATGTTATTGAAAGAAAAGAAGTGAAAATTTATTAGAATTTATTGGCAGAGGCCACGGTATCTGAAAAACATGGCAAGAATGTGGAATTCTTAATAAAAATTCCAGGAAGTCAAGGGTTTCTGGGCATCACAGATAAACTGCAGAGGAAAAAAAGAAAATGAATTTTTTTTGGAGAACCCCAAACGTTAAGAAGTGTCAATATTCCAACGAGGGTTGATCAACACGTGTTTCTCCTCTGAGTTTTCTGCTGTTACTCAGACATGAGGCTGATTAGGAGGAGAAAAGCCCGTCTCCCGCCGAGTGACCATGTTCAGGGCATCTGCCGCTTGCTTTCTATACCTCATCTGTATGTCCGGGAGAACCTTTACTGGCGATAGGAATATTTGGCCTTAATATCCATTTATATTTGTATCTCTTAATATACAGCTTATTGGATTTTAAATCCTTCATTTAGATATTAAATGATGCAGTTAAAGACTTTATTCTTTTTTATAGGTTAAGTATTGAGTCTACCTTACCCCTTCCATTAATTCTATTGTCGATAAGTAAATTTTTAAATAAGTGCAGTTTGGTTACTTGAAAGGGGTCATATTCTGTTCCAAAGGTACTTTCTGTCTTAATTTTATTCCAAAAACATAATCTAAAAGATAATCTAAAATCTAGATGTTTAATATCCCTCGTTTGAAGCACTGGTGGTTACCCAATGCTATTATATTTTGCTTGCATATCCTTTCAATTTCTGAGGAGTCATATAATGTTCAAAATCCTTTGATAGCTTGATGGGTAAAAAATGTTACTGAATTCATTTAGTCAAAAAATATTGATTGAGCATCTACTATATTTGTCAGAAAAAAAATTGCTGCCTTCACATTTTACTTTGAATTAGGCCTTTTTTACTTATATGTAAATTCCTATTTTCAATTCCTTGCCTATTTCCATTGATAATGAATAATTTCTCTATTTATTATAATAGCTTCTCAGATGTGTAAGCTATTATTTCTTTTCTGGTGACAATTATATATATACGGTCAAAGGTAGAAGGTTTACTCTCATATGAACCTTCAGAAAAATGTCAACATTTATTCATGTTTTTATAAAGACCTCTTAGAATGCATATTATAAAATAGTTCTCTAATATAATGAATCATTTCTCTATTTATTAGAATAGCTTCTCAGATGTGTGTAAGCTATTATTTCTTTTCTGGTAACAATTATATATATACGGTCAAAGGTAGAAGGTTTACTCTCATATGAACCTTCAGAAAAATGTCAACATTTATTCATGTTTTTATAAAGACCTCTTAGAATGCATATTATAAAATAGTTCTCTAATTATTTTGGAAAAAATAGAGCAAAGGCTATTTATTACTAATACAATGGAAATTGGTCAATGCCATGTTCGAATACGGCAAAAAAGATCACCCCGGAAAATGGATAATGAAAGAGATGAGGCATTTAACACACATTCAGTGATTCTTCCTGAGAGTCTGACCTCAGAAATGTCAATGTGATTGCAAACAGACCTTAAAATACAATTTTACAAAGCATTACAGTGAACATGGCAGCTTGAGCTAGCAACTCTTCCCTCTCACTAATCTGATTCCGCAGGACTCAGAAATAGCTAAACAGACTATTTTTCAGAAAAAAGCATTTTGTATAGCCTAACTATAAAGCAGAAATCTATGGAAAACAAAATTAGTAAACGCTATATAGTTTTATGATATATATTAATTTCTTATATATTAACATGCTAGATCTTCTCGATTCATTTGTGCATTTTACCTAAAATCAGCATTGTCTCACAAGTATTAAATAACCAAAACTCCTCTTCACATAAAGTCTTTAGCAATCAGGAAACAACCCATACGTTGTAACTGTTCTTTGCCCCCTCCTGTCTGTTCCGTGTTTGATATGATGGTGTGGACAAGTCTCCTTTCCTGGCACAGTTTTCTTTTTCTTTTTTTTTTTTTTAAGTTTATTTATTTCCAGAAAGAGACACACACACACACTCACACACACACAGAGGCATATTTGACAGTCTTCGTGCTATGATCCTGCCACACCAGGTCATGGAGTACCAGTGTGTTCAGGCAGACCCAGGTCGCGAACCTGGTGCCTCCTTAGGGCCTACGATACCCCACAGCAGCGCTCCTACTGCACTGCTGCACTTGGGTCTCAGACACACTTTTTGTGGGATTCGTGTGTAAACCCTGCAGGCAGCAGCTTCATCAGGACAGTCCGGTCCTCCGTGGCAGGAAGACGCTAACCTTCAGACTTCATATCAAAGGCTTTGTCTATGAACCCGGAGAGAAAGAGCAAATACCTGATCTTCTAACTTCAGTGACAGTCTGCAGTTCTATGAGATTCAAAGCCAGAAAAGGAATACAAATAATCAATCTTAACACACTAATGAGACCGCTTCCTGACATCAAACTATCAGGCCACAGTGGAAGACAAGAATAATTTTTCAATTTACATTAAAATGAGAAAACAGGTAGCCTGCTGCGTGGGGTTTATGCATATTTGTAGTAATCTTGCTTTATCAATCAAGGCTTGTAAGATTCACGAGTTTGCCGATTTTATCAAAGATTGTTTTATTTGTCCTCTTCGAAAACAGTACATTTTAAAAGTAGACATTGCAATAAGGTAAACTGTGGTAAAATGTATGGAAGATAGAATTATAGATACATGTAGACAAAATGTGGGTATCAGGGACATGAAAAACATTCCTGATATTTTACCGAATTTCAGAATTTTCATGCAGACATCTGCACAGACTGAGAAGTTAACTCTTCAAAAGACGAAGGAGTGTAATAACAAACACCACCGCTCTGCAACCTAGCAATTGCATTCCTGACTTGTCCCAGAGAAACGAAGACTTCTGTTTGCACAGAAATTTGCACACAGACATTTATAAACAATTGGATTCACAAACAGCCTCAAACTGGAAGTCATCTCGATGTCTGTCTGTGGGTGAATGCTTAAGCACACTATGGTATACGGCTCAGCTCCAGGAAGGTCAACCCTGGGAGATATTCAATGACTCGAATGAATCCCCAGGGAAATGTTGATCAAAAAGAGTCAGCACTAAAAGGTTAAATAGTGTATGTTTTCAAGACAAAATTATAAGAGTGGAGAACTGCTTAGTGATTGTCAGGGGTCAAGGATGGGCTGGGTGTTGTGGCTACGGAAGGTCACCAGGAAGGAATCTGTTATAGTATAGATCTTGATTTGATGGACAAAGATACAGATTTACGTATGACTCATAAAATTACACAGAAATCATTCACCCACACCCGCACATACAGCAGTGCAAGTGAACCTGGACTGCGTTGATGTTAGTAATCTTGTTGTGAGGTTGCACTACAGTTTTGGAAGATATTGCCACTGGGAGAAACTGATTACTCCGTACAAGATCTCTCTCCATTACAACTGCCTGCGAAGCTACAATAATCTCAAAGTAAACTTTAACTACAATTCATGTCCACATTTTGGTGTCTTTCATTTTTAGTCCTTGATCTTTTTGTTTTCTAAGAACAATTGTAATCACATATTTTTCAAATGTAATTTTATTTTTTATTATTCATTTTTCTAATTAGGTCATGGGAAAGTCATGATGTATTTTTCTATGCAAAAATGTGTCATGACTTTCCTGACAACCCAATAATTTTGCTGTAGGAGATGTGCACTCACCAGAGAGAGACACAGAGAGAGTGCAAAAGCAAGCCACCAGGTCTGGGACTGGAACCATGGTAAGCCATGGGAGAATCCAGTGTCCAAACCACCACACCACCTGCTGGCCCCCAATTGTAATCATATTTAACTGGGGTTTTAGATGGGAAGGTAAGTCATTTACAAGGCAGAGCGATTTTCATAAGGTTTTCTTTTTGTGTCAAATTACAGATGGATTCCTATAATAATGGGTGACGGCTCCTACCTGGGCTTGCTCTGAAGTTCCATTCACAAACCGCTATGAGAGTTGGGAAAATGTACATCAGCTTGCATTCTCAGGAGTGTGATCTTTGAGCACATTTGCCATGAGATGAGGATTGTATTTAGTGTCAAATCGTAGATTGATTCCTATAATAACAGGGTAACGACTCCTATCTGAGTGCCTGTAAGAAGTGTAGAAAAATATGCCAGACGTTTCTGACTCTTCAGTGGTAATAACAAGTGAAAATGTTAAATAGTCATTGCTCTGACACAGCCAAGGCCATGAGTGCGACATGCCCATTACTTCATTCGGAAATCACTACCGGAAACACAACTTCCCTGGCCAGTTTATAGACGAGGAAACTGAAGTTCACAGAGTGTAAGTAATCCACTCGCGGCAGAGTTAATACGTGGGATTTCCTCCAATGTCTGGACCTAGACTCTGTCTTTTTGATTATGGCACCAGTGCTAAATTACGCCATTCCAGAGGCCACTCATGATGAAATGAATGCAGAAAAAGTAGCACTTTTCGCAATGCAACAACAAGTACAGATGTTGAATCACACAATAAAACATCCAGTTTCATGTTTTTCGGTCTTATTTTCACTTCACTTTTTCTAGTAATTTGCTTTTACTAAATATAATAAGTATTAGTCCCAACAGCAGATTAGAGAAGAACACAACCAAACAGAGCTTGTTTTTACCATAGATACAGAAAAGAACTCCACTAAATTGTTAGGGGTTTAGAGAAGTCAGAAATTATAAAGAAAATAAATCACAGTTCTATTATTAAAAAATGTCCACTGTTGGGGCTGGCAGGTGGTGTGGTGGTTGAGGGTGTTGGACTCCCACCATGGCGGACGACAGTTCGAGTCTGGACCTGGCAGCTTGCTTTCTTGCTTTCTCTCTCTCTCTCTCTCTCACTCTGTTCCTCTCTAGTCAAAGTAAAATAAATAAATAATTAAATAAAGTCAAATAAAATAATTCTTTAAGAAAGGTCCACTGTTGGATATCACTCTGAATTCATCTCCATATCTCTACATAATATGGATATCTATATGCACATGTTTATCGCTCTACTCATCTACCCATTCTCAAAAATTTATTTTTATCCATACTATTATGGAACCTGTGTTTTCCTCTATGTCACAGACATGTCCATGTTAGTAAATACTTATTCATTGTTTGATGTGTGTTGTTAGGCATCCCACCATGCAAACATCAGAGTGTATTTGGTATAACCCCCACGGTGTAGCTCCCACACACCGAGGCGATGTGGAACAGCCCATTCTAATCTTACGGGGCCACTGCTGCCCATGCCGTTGGCCATGGACCAAAATGTTGTTATGAGGCGCATGACGATAGATAGATACATATCATTATTGCAAATGACTGCGTGTTATGAGGCGCATGACGATAGATACATATCATTATTGCAAATGACTGCCTAATTTTGCTACATTCCTGTGATATGCTTTCGCTAGTGAGAGATTTTCCAGTGGCACTGGAAGTTCTCAGTGGCATAAAGGTGCACACTCGAGCGTTGTATACCGTCTTCGCCCACACAGCCCGTCACTTCTGCACTGCTCTGCTAAATCTGTTCCCACAGATCGGAGTTTCCGAGTGGAGACTCTGCAGTCCTACCCAGTTTCCACGTTGCCATGTCCTCTCCCACTCCAGGTGTTAGCCAATGCGTTAACTACGTATTCTTTGCAAATCAAATGTCATTTCACTTTGATTTGATGAGTAGCTCACTGTTTCATGTTTATTGGGGAAATAACAGGAACCCTTGTTTATCATACATGAATTTTATTCATTTTTTAAAATAGGCTGTTTTAATTTTTATGGGCTTATTTTCATTTTGTAAATATATAATTAGATTTTTTTT
>NW_006159935.1:2118293-2121337 GCF_000334495.1 Tupaia belangeri chinensis | reverse complement strand
TTTTTTTTATAAATATGTAATTTCTTCTGTGTTATGTTTATCACATTTTGGTTTCAGACTTATGCTAGCTTTGTAAAACAAACTAGAGGGATTACTGTCTTTTTCAATGCTCTGGGACATTTGAAATAAATAGTGAAAAAAATCTGAGCCTAGTTCTTTTCTCTGTTTTTATTTTTGTTGTTGTTTTCAGGTTTTCGATCCTTTGCATTGCTTTTGTTAATGTAAATTTTTTCTAAAAAACCATTAGTTCCATTCAGAATTTAAAATCTGTCATTAGAGTGGAGAACATTCTGTCCTTAGGATGTTTTAAGTGCCGGTGTACTGGTGGTGTCAGCCCTTTGCTCATTCTCAGCGGTATGTTGTTTTTGTTTTTTCTTTTTAAGAATTACTTTTATTCATTATTATTATTGCTATTTTAAATTTGCTATCGGTCATGTGCACTCACCAGAGAGAGATAGAGAGAGAAAGGGTGAAGACAAGCCAGATCTGAGACTCGAACCGTGGTTGGCCACGTGGGAGTTGGGAGTCCAGTGCCTTAACCACCACGCTACTTATTGGTCTCAGCACTATGTAGTTTTGTTTATTCTGTTTATTTTTATTATTGCTACCGGTTTGATCATTTTGTTTTCCCTAAAAACAGCAAACAGATTAGTTTATTATCTCATTCATCTTTCCAGTTTCTTACGTTTGGCTTTCATCTTGCTCTTTGCTTTCTCTTGTGCTCTCCGTGGTTTTTTGTTTGTTTGTTTATTTTTAAGTCTTTTACTAGTGTCATTAAGTTGAATACTGAGCCCACTTATCGCTGTGTCTCTTGTATATAAATTTATTGTATGTGTTTATACTGTAGTTAGAAAAAAAAAAAGCATACATTTGCTTTAATCGCTTCTACCAAGAGCTAGTTAAGGTGTGGTCTTATCTTTACTCTGTAAAACTTTACCACCTGCTTTCCTTAGTTACTGTAAGTCTAGACTTTATTTTTTTAAGAGAGATTTTTGCTATAGGGTGCGTGCACTTTCTGGAGACACAGAAAGAGATAGAGAAAAAGTGCAAAATCACCCCTCCCCGCTGGGGGATAGTCACGCTGCAATCCCTTCTCCTCCATTCTGCTCTTGGGATTTTGGGCATGCACACACATGTACCTGGCATGAGTTTCAAGCCACTGGTCTTACACATGCACCCGACCTGAGCTTCAAGCTGCTGAGTCTGAGACTTGAACTGCAGTCAACCACGTGGGACTTCAGTGTGCTGTCGCCTTCTTTTCTATGTTTGTTAGTCAACTATATTTAATCATTTATGGATTACTGCTCAGCTCCTCTACATTCGTCCTCTCTATTCTTACGATTTCTTTTGCTTATTTCTATGAGCTGGTCCTGGAAGCCTGGGCTTTTGGTAAATTCTGCATTTCTTTTATTCTTTCTTTTTTTTTTTTAAGAATGATTTTATTTAACTATATTTTCATTTACTTATTTTTATTTGACCATAAAGGGACAGAGTGAGAGAGAGAGCGCGGTGTGTTTGTGGTTGGGGGGGGGGGGGGGGAGTGAGAAAGCAAGCCACCAGGTCCGGGACTTGAACCGTGGTCAGCTGTGTGGAAGTCCAGCACCCTTAACCACCACATCACCTGCTGGCTCCATCCTGCATTTCTTTTCCCATCCTACAGAACTGAACTCTGAAGCACTGCCTCTCCTCAATGTAGTGGCCTTTTTCTTTTCTCTTTTAAAAAAAATTTAGATATTTACATATTTCATAGTTTATTAGCGATCTCTTTTCCCTTTTTCTTTTATTTCTTTTCACATTTTTCCGCAAACATTTACTTTACATATCAAAAAATTTTTGCTCATATGTCATATAGTTCTTGACAGTTAATAAACACCTTTCATGATTTCAAAATACTGAATTTTAAAGATAATCAAAATAGTTCTTATAATTTTGTATAACTTTGTGACTCTTAAATAAGAGAGACAGTATGGTTTTAAATATTTTTGAGAAAATATTTACATGTCAACTACTTAAATTGTTGAAAAGCAAATGCCTAGCACACTAGTCACAGAAAAACCTTCTCAATTCAGCCCTGCCCAAGTGTATTCTGTGATATACCATCTGCTAGCTAAGATCAGTCTCTTTTTCTTCCTTCAACGCCTTCCTCAAAATAATCCTCTGATGTGGTTGCTCTTTCACCATCTCTACTGATTACAATGCTGGGCTGGAAAGTCCAGGTTATTTTATGTTATAAATTCTTTCATATGTCTTCTCCAATCCTCTCAGCCAGACAGAACTATTTATGGTGCCAGGCCATCTTTCTAAGAGTTTCTGTTGGCTTACTTGAGATCCACCTTAGTTCCATAGTTTCCTGATTAATCTTCAGATATGACATTCCAGTCAAAGCCCTGTCCAATAATGAGTATTTCCAATTTCTGATTCAATGCAACAACCATTATTGAACTTATACAGATATCCTTTCTGCGACAAAATAAGAATACTCCCAAGTATTTTCCCATTCCAGAGGAGTCAGGAATGAAGAAAAGTTTATGTTTTCATTTAAAGAAACAAACAAGAAAAATATTTTAACAAATTGCTAAAACTATCAACAACTCAGAAGAAAGTAAAATGCTTAAATTGGGAAAACAAAGCATAGTAAAAAAAATTAGTAATGTTTTACTCAAAAGTCATGAAATTCTATCTTGCCAGTTCAGTCTTATGTTCAAACTCTCTTCTGTTGAATATGCAGAGTTGCTGTGGTCCAATCTTTCCATTTAAATCCTGGAAGGTAACATTCGATGTTGTTATTGACATTTCTTGTCCCTAGCATTAAACTGATCATTGTCTTGGTTGCCTTTTATTCTCTTACTTCTTTATATGTCTTTAGTTTTCCTGGTAGAGCACTCCTTTCAGAACTTCTTGAAGAGTGAGTCTGCTATTGGCAAATTCTTTCCGGTCTTGTTTATCTGAGAATGTTTTAATCCTTTCTTTCCATATGAAAGATAATCTTACTGGGTATGGTATTCTTGATTGAAACTGTTTTTCACTTAACACTTTGAATATAT
>NW_006159935.1:2053836-2118231 GCF_000334495.1 Tupaia belangeri chinensis | reverse complement strand
GATGGCCACACCACAATCCCTTCTCCTCCATTCTCCTCTTGGGATCTTAGGCACACACACACACACACACACACCCACACACGCCCAGCATGAGTTCAAGCCACTGGGTCCGGGACTCGAACTCTCGTCAACTACATGGAAGTGAAGTCCAGCAACATAGCTATTATGCTAACTGCTGGTCCCCTTGTTATCTTATTTCTTTATGTGTCTTTAGTTTTCCTGAGAATTTCTTTCAGAACTTCTTGAAGAGTGGGTCTTCTATTGGCAAATTCTTTCAGGTCTTGTTTATCTAAGACTGTATTTATCCTTTCTTTCCATATGAAAGATAATCTTGCTGGGTATAGTACTCCTGGTTGAAACTATTTTTCACTTAACACTTTGAATTATTTTTCCATTCTTTCCTTGCTTGCATTGTTTCTGATGAGGGGTCAGAGGTTAGCCTGATTAGATAAACTTTATAAGTAACCTGACGTTTCTCTCTTGCCAATTTTAGTATTGTGTCTTTGTAGATTTGGCCAGTCTGGCTATGATGTGCCTTGAAGAAGATTTTGGGTTGATTCTATTAGGGGATCTTTGTATTTCTTAGGTCTGGATATTTGAATGCCTCTCTAGATTTGGAAAGTTTTCTTCCAAGAGTTCATGGAATAGATTATCAATGCCCTTATTAGTTTCCTCACCTTCTGGGATATTGATTATCCAGATGTTTAGGTGCTTAATGCATGCTGTTTAGTATTTCTCATTTAGTATTCTCATTTTTTTTTTTTTTTGGTTATTTTCTCAGGTTTTTTTTTTTTTCTCATTTTGGGGGGTTATTTTCTCACTGTTTTTGGTTGTTTTTTTCTAGATCAGCGGTTTTGCCTTCAACATCTGGGATTCAATTTTCTGCATGGACTAATCTGCTTTTAATACTTTTGAGGGAGGTTTTGATTTCCTTCATCTCTAATAACTCCACTTGATAATTATTTTATGGTGTGTATTTGCTCTTTCAGATCATAGAAGAACTTCAACACCTCCTGGAACTTGTTGTCTCTTTTCTCCTGCATCTTCTGGAGTTCATTGTCTCTCAGCTCTTGCATCTCGTTTAGTTTTGTCACTATGAATATCCTGAATTCCCTATCACACATTTCCACGAGTTCTACTGTACTGTGTATGATGAGGGATTGCTCTTTTCCCTTAGGGAAGAGATATTTTCTTGGTTTCTCAGGTTTCTTGTGCCTCTGTGGTGGTTTCTGGTCATTCTGTGACAAAATCTTTCCTCCACTTGTCTGAATATTTTAGGATTCTAGAAAATGAAGTTAACAGCATAGCCTCCCTGAACAGGTGAGGACATACCTCAGCTTTAAAATGGCTTCTTGTCTGAATATTTCAGGAGTCTAGAAGATGAAGTTTAGAGCATAGCTTCCCTCTGGTGGCTTTTTTCAAGGTACAAATATTATGACTACATAGAAGTCCAGTTTGAGGGACGTGGGACAAAGGCCCATCTGAGAATGCAGCCAACATAGAAGCAACAGAGTCGAACGTGGAGAAGTGGGGAGTCCAGCACTGGATCCTAAAGATGTTCTCTTAAATCAAAATATGAAAGATAATTTAAAAGGTAGTGTTCTTCTGGTTATTTTTAAAAAGTAATTGAGATTCGAGAATTGGAGGAAATACTGAAAAGGACAAAATTAAAAATTAAATTGCTAGATAAATTTTAAACTAGAAACAATATGTGTGAGATAAAAATCAAATCAGAAATTTGATTTTAAAAACAGAAAGGTATTAAAGACTCCCTTACTAAGAAATTTGGCAATTTCTAAGATATTTCATGTACATAATTATATTTCTATTCTCAGTATCTCCATGAAGTAGACTAAATAGGTAATATTGCCCCATTTTACAGGTCATAAAATTTATGCTAAAAGGACTAATGATTTGCCCCAGATCACAATCAAGGCTAGAACTGATTCTTTTTTTAAATGGAAAGTTCGCTTTCCTTTACATAAGACCCATTGTCTTAAATCACACCATTCGTTATTTTTTTAAATCTTAGTATCTATCACTTCTGTTAGAAATTCAGCAGACTTTCTCATCATATCTTCCAATGATTTTCTTTTGGAAATATGGCTTCTAGTTTAATGTTCTCATTTCTTTACCACATAGAATCTTTTCAGAGGACCGTTTTGGTATAAGAAGATCAATCCAAGCTGAATGTTTGCTAATAGACTGGGTTAGTGGTTTTCTCTTGGTTCTTCTCCAGGAAGCACATGTGCCCTATAGCAAAAATCTCTCTCAGAAAAAGATAATATTTAATGGGATGCTATATAAAAAAAGCCTAGCACAATGCCAAACACAGAGTCAGCACCCCATAAAGGCTACTTTTTATAATTACTATTTAAGACCTGAGTTTGTATGGATGATAGATTTACCTTACAATATAAATAGCCCCCCTACAATAGCCATGCTATTAACATTGTCTTCACTTTAAAGTCACTACCTTTGAAGGGGCAAGGAAGGAAGATTTATTGTATTAATTCATCTCACTCCTGCCACGTTTCTAATCGACTTTACACAATGGATAGCTGCAGTTTGGGGGTATCCCTGAGAAAAAAAAAGATCCTGAAGGTTAATGTGTATCAACTACATGCTTCAGAGCATACACAAATTAGGGGCTGCTCAGACCAAGGTGAAACCGTGGGAAGAACCTTCTGTAGCCACACCTCTTTTAAGGCTACCTGGAAAAAAAAAAGGCAAAAGCACAGCTATTGTAACAAATAGGAGGAGGAGTGATTAATTATGTTCTACTGTCATTCAACAGCCTGTCACCTAGGGAGTAGCCTCATCTCCCATAAATTTAATAGAGGTCACATCATGGCCTACTTGGCTGAAAAGCTTTGCTCCTGAAACCCTGAGGGTCCCTCTAAGCCCACCAGTGTGCGAACATTTTCTCCGCCTCTCTCAGTCCTTCACCCTCCTCTCTCCCGGGGAGACACTTCCGTAGATCTCTCTGGCACTATGTGGGAAGTTACAGGGATGAGCTCTGTGGTTCATTTCGCTTTCACGTAACAAACGATAGACAATTTAAACAACGGGTGTTACTTTACTATGCAGTGCTTCCTTCCCTCTGTTAAGAAAGTAAAAAAAAATCATATTTCTTAAAATGAAAAACTATTAAACTATTAGCTGCAAGACATTTGCAGTCTTGAACATTTAGCTTGGTTATCTAAAGAGGAATTTTATAGATCTTGTCAAGGAATTTGTGGGTTAGGAAGGAGACTAATCGTTCTGCTTAATTCTCATTCCTCCGTGTTCACTAACCTATACAGAGATTAAAAGTAGAATAACAGCAAAGACCTGCCAGACACCAGGTGAAATTTCCAAAAAACAAAGCTCCAAGGAAGAACAGCTGATTTTTTTTGAAGAGAGATTTTTGCTATAGTGTGTGTGTGCTCACTGGAGAGACAGAGCGCAAGAAATCACCACCCAGGCGGATGGCCACACAGCAATCCCTTCTCCTCCATTATCCTCTTGGGGTTTTGACATGCATGCACACAAGGCCCGTGTGACTCTCAAGCCACCGGGTCTGGGACTCAAACCACAGTGGGCCATGTGAGAGTCCAGTAACATAACCATTATGCTATCTGTTGGTCCCAAATATTACCTTTTATAGAAAATATCTAATTAAATATTTTTAAAGGTTTTTGTCATAGGTCATGTGCACTTGTCGGAGAAGAGACAGAGCGAGACAGTGAAAGGGAAAGTGAGAAATCACCCCTCAGGGAAATGGCCATACCACAATTCCGTCTCTATTCTCCTCCTGGGATTTTGGGCACGCATGCACACATGCCTGGTGTGATTTTCAAGCCACCAGGTCTGGGCCTCAAATTGCAGTGAGCCATATGGGAATCCAGACCCTTAACCACCACGCCACCTGCTGGTCCCTACTTCCAACTTTTTGATGAGGGAATTGGATTTGAGAGAGGATACTAACTTGTCAGGCAGTAAGCAGTAGAGCTATGATTCAAACCCAGATCTGCTGGCTTAGATCTAATGTCCTTACGTAGTATGCAGTACTGCTTCTCAGCTGGCCAGTCACGCTGTTCACCGTCTCATCCTGGAAGGGGCAATGTGAAACCCAACCTCCATCATTAGCATTGCTTCATTATCTCTGACCAATACATCTCTCTCTCTCTTACTCTTTCTCCTTTCTGTTACTGGATTAACTTTAAGGAAATAGTAGAAATAGTAGGATATATACATGGAAAAGGGATAAATCAACATCTATTAAGCAACTGGGTGGTTGTTTTTTGTTTTGTTTGTTTGTTCGTTTGTTTTTTGCTATAGAACATGTGAGCTCACTGGAGTGAGACAGAGAGAGAGTAAGAGGGAAAGTGAGGATTCTCCCCCATCCCAGGGGGATTGGCCATGCCATGATCCCTTCTTCAATCCTCTTCTTGGGATGTGGGCACACACACACACACACACACACACACACACACGTGCCCGACATATTTTCAAGCCACCAGGTCCAGGACTCCAACGCTGCCCTCAGCTTTGTGGGACCCACCTGCCTTCATCACTGTGCTACTTGGCTGGCCTCAAGGCACTCTTATATTCATTAATCACTTCATTCATGTGATCATCCACATTATAGGTGAAGTAGAGAGCTGACTAACTCGAGAAACGAAGGAAGATAGAATGCATAGAAGAGAGAGAAGAAAGACGACTTGGATAAGAGCAAGAAAATGAAGAGTTGGCATCTGGCTGCAGTGATCCCACCAGAATGGCTGAAAAGTACAAGGTCCCGAGGACAAAAGGCAGCAAAGTCTTCAGAACCATTAAAAAGAGCGCAGTTCTTCTCGAGATCGGAGAGGTCCTTGTCTGGGTTTCTGTGAGAAGGCCTTGGCTAGTACCAGCCAGCCTAGTGAGATAACTCTAACAACAGAACCACCGGCTCCCGGTCTGCTCGGTCACCCAGTTTGCTTAACAGTGGTTAAGACAAAAATTGAGATTTCTTGAGAGCTTTGGCCTTACTATTCAAACTGCAGATTTATTACTTTTGTAACTTATATTTTTGCATATTAAATAGTTCTCCTAACTTATTTAAGTATAAGTGAGAAAAATGGTTTTGTCTAGGAGGATAGAGGTTTTATCTAGAGGATAGCTTAGTCTAGCTACACTAAGACAAAGCAAGATAGCCAAAAGCATGTTTTGAAGAGGCATAACTTTCAAGAATTGACAAATTATGAGAATTAAAAAAATAATGCCCTGCGGTATGATGATATATAATTTTATTTCATTTCTATTTTTCCCTTTTGGTTATCGTGGACATTTGTAGCATTATTAATCGTTTTGGAACCAACTCCAAATACAGCAGGATATCAGTCAATAGTTGCCATGAAAGACTGCAAAGCAAAGCGCATCGAAATTCACTGGCATACAACAGCCCAGGTCTGCCCCCACGTCGGAAGGTTGGCTGAGAGCTAATCCAGGTTGTGCTCAGCTCCACTTGGCTCCGAGATTGTAGTGAACTCCAGGTTAACTGGGACTAGGGACAGTCCCCATGTGTTCTCCATGAGACATATCCTTCTCATGGAGAAGGCAGGTGGATGAGAGGGTAGGACAGGTGTGCACACACATTCACAGCTCTGCTCCTTCCTGGCTCACTCACACCCCTGTGGTTATGCCCTGCCCAAAGTCAAGGGCTAAGAACATGGCCCGGGTGTGAATGGACAGTGCTGTTACTTGGCAGGAGGCGGATGGTGAAGAATTAGGAGCAATAATTTAATCTGTTACAAGCAGAGTCATAGATCTGTTTTTCTAAAGATTTCTTTTGCAAATTCTGCATCTACACACCCTTTTGCGACTGTGTTCCGTGTGGGTTATGACACAGATCAAAGTCTGGGTGTCGTCAATCACTGTCTTTCATTTCTTACCATCAAGTTCCTTTGGGACAGAAATGGTTCTGAAACTGTCTACTCTCCAGGATGTCAAGGAGTTGTTATATCAAGAAAGTTTCTCAGATCAGATAAGCTTGTTACAGGCTTCACTGCAGGGCTACTAAAACTGCCTAACCTACTAATGTATGTTGCAAGTATCTAAGAGGAAGATATGGCATACAATATATCACAAACTTATTTCACCATAGAACCCCCTACTTGCAACTAATTCATTTTTTAAAGAACATCCTGAGGGCCTAAAGTTTTGTAGAATTCATTTTGGAAAATACTGTCCTAAGGCAACTTCCATCTCTCTTATGTCTTAGTTCAAATGGGACTGGCATCTGATTAATACCCCATTTTTGAGGTAAATGTTTCTGAAAGGAGCTCAAGAGAAGGAAGAAGTGGGTTTAGCACATCTGATCACAAGGTAACCTAAGTATATTATTAATATGAGCTTGTGTACTCTATTATTTCATTTTATGTTATCCATGTTAAAGTTAGTCAAACACAGACATGCCTCACTCTCTTTTAACATATTCTTTTTAAACATCTAAGAGATGTTTATGTGAATATTTAAAGTGTACTAGAAATTTATCTTTGCCAATGCTAAGAGATTTCTATTTCCTACCCCCTCCCCCACCAAAATTTTGCCACAGGGCACATTTTAGAGAGTGAGAGAGCGAGCGAGAGAGAGAGAGAGAGAGAGAGAGGGGAAGTGGGACAGCATCTCTCTCTCATGGGAAACGGACACATCACAATCCATTCTCCTCCATTTCTCCCTTTGTTAAGGACTTTGGGCACACACACGTACATACACGTTGTGTTTCTCAAGTTGTCGGGTCCAGGACTCCAGCAAAACCATGTGGCCATGTGGGGTCTAGCTGCCTTAAGCACTGTGCCATGGACCGGCCCATGGGATTTCTATTTTTAGGCCAAAAAAGAGTGACATTCTTAGTCATTTGATCATTATTGTTAAATCAGGTGTTAAATTCTAGCTAGTATACAATTGTTTAGGGCTAGTAGGGGACATGATGATTAAGGCACTGGATCCTATATGACCGACTCGGTTGTTTGAGTCCTGGACCTGGCAGCTTGGCAAGCACATGTGGCACGTGTGGGTGTTCATGCTCAAAATCCCAAGAGGAGAATAGAGGAGAAGGGATTGTGGTGTGGCCATCCCTACGGAGGGCGGGGGATGACTTTTCACCTTCTCTCTTTCTCTTTTCCTGTCTTCTCTGGCAAATGTGCTGCCCGATAGCAAAAACTTAAAGAAATAATTAAAAAAAAATCAGCAATGCCAATGGATATTTTCCCTCTCAAAATGCACTTTTATTTATTTATTTTTTAAGTTTTCTGCCATAGGATGTGTGTTCTCGCTGGAGAGAGACAGAGAGGGAAAGTGAGGTATCACCTCTGGGGGGGAGTATTGGGAGGGATGGCCATGCTGCAATTCCTTCTCCTCTATTGTTCTCTTAGGACTTTGGGCATGTATGCACATGTGTTCAGTGTTATTTTCAAGACACCAATTTCAGGAGTTGGATGGGCAGTTGGCTATGTGGAAGTCCAGCCCCTTAACCACCAACCACCTGCTGGCCTCTCAAAATGCGTATTTAAATTAACATCTCACTGCTGTGTTATGGTGAATAATACTTGTTTGTTTGTGTTTTTTTTTTAAACACTCATGAGGCCGGTACAATTTTTGCTCAATAAGAAATGGTTTTTATACCCCACATTTTTATGGAATGTCATAATCTGAAAAAAATGATATTACACAGATGATACTTTACAGCCACTCAGAGATGATAAAAAGTTTGAAGAAGATGCTGTATTATGTAGATGAGGAAAATCTATACTAGTCAATATGGTGACTTTTTAAAGAGTTTGCTCTTAACAATTGAATAGAAGAAATTACTGATCTTTCAGGTAACATGTCATTACATTTTTGCATAATTCCTCTCTTGTCACTATGTGCTAAAGTTGAAAGAAAGTTTCTGTTGTGTGTGATGTTCTGGATGTAAGGAAGTCTGATGGCTCCAATGTGGCTGGAGAATACGTTGTCCCCAAATAAAAATGGCAGCAAAGTCTTCAGAACTTCTAGAGTTTTTGAAGAGCGGCTGAACTACTCAAACATTTGAATGGAGCTTTGGAATTGATATACTGTTTCTACATATGTTATCTTTTAATTTATTTTTATAGTTTCTCGTTTATATTAAATTGTACATCTTTGTGGGGTGTAAAGCCTACGTGCAGTGTGATAATGAAATCGAGGCTAATACCACATTCATCATTTTTTAGCAAGGACACCGCATTATAAAGTGTGCCTTTGAGTTTTGCTCTACTCATTATTTTTTCTTTTTTGCAATATATACGTTCCTTTCATGAAAAATCTTAGAGACAACTTGGGCAGGCACCTACCCTTAAGCTGTAGGTAATAAAATTAGATCCATAGAGGTCCGCTAGTCTGCCCAAGATCACACGGTTCATACACAGCCAAGGAATGTTTAAAATAATTCTTCTGATTTCAAATTTTCAAATCCAGTGCTTCCCAGTGCCCTTCTACATGTCATTCTGGAAGATTCCATTTAAAAGGCTCATTTTCTCACTCCGTGTGTGCACAATTTTACCCTAAGTTAGACTTCCTCCCTCTCTCATGACTAGTTAAAAAAGTGGTAGAAGGGGTGAGAGTTTAGAACAAAAAGTATTGTTTTTGAATTTAAGTAGTTTAGAAGACAAGAGGCATAAAAGCAGAAATAGAGGATTTGAATTCTTCCAAGGGAATTGGCAGCAGTATTTATTCTGTGCAGAGAAAACTGAATTTCCATAGTATATGCAAGTCATGTCTCCGTACAGGGTAAAACTTCACCTAATGCACTTCTGAAGCCGGAGTGCTTTTCCCCAGAGCGGGCGGTGAGACATAGCAGACAGGAATACTTCCGCTAGAGAACTAATCAGGATTTCAAGGGACGTGAGAACAGGTGATAGCTCACTTTCACGGCACGGAGTCCAAGTGCGCAGAGAAGAGTGCGATTACTCTCTCTCTCACCAAATGACACCTTCATGTGAGAGTCTCCTACAGCCTCTGTGAAATGGTCTCCATTTCTGAAAGAAAGGGCAAGATTCGCCCCGACATACAGAAAGTGAGTTTCCACGCTGACCTCGCTTAGAAAATACAGGTTAGCATGGAGACATCACTTCAGATATCCCATTCACCTACCTGCTCCTGACACTGGCAGCCCTGGGGAAGATATGTTCAAAGAAAGATATATTTCTACTACAGGATTTCAGCTAGTCATATGTGGGGGGGACCCATGAGGACATGTGATTATAACCCTTCTAGAGAGAATTATAGTGTAATATAAACTTAATAATATTGATGATATTTCTGATAACAGCGATTACTTTTTGAATATTTACATATGCCAGGAATTCTATAAGCCCTTTACTTATATTTTCATCTAACGTAGATACCAATATTGTTTTCATTTTATAGATGATAAAACTCAGGCTTAGTCTGTTTAAATACCTTGCTCAAGGTCACAAAGCTAGGGAGAACAAACGGGTTTGGATTCAAATCCATACAGCTCTGAGCCTAGGGGATCTGTTCTTGCACGGAGGGCTACACTGCATTCTTAATCGTACAGCCTTTCAGCACTGGCTGCCTAGTCTTACTGCTGTACCGGCTCCCAGGCAGGGAATGCATACATCTTTCCCCAGGAATCTGCCTCTTATCATGGCAACGTTAAATGGACAAATGTATTGAGAGAGGACAAAAGAGAGTTAAAAGTATATTTTTAGGATGGGGGACTCATTGGATGAAAAAAATTCTTAAAGTAATAACAAATATTCGACATGGTGGTTTTTTTTTTTTTTTTTTTTTTTTTTTTTGCCCTGACTCGATCCTTATACTATGTATACGTATATTGAAAAACTACACTGTGCCCCATAAATATGTACAACTATTATATGTCATTTTAAAAATTATTAACAATAAGGCTAGTCTATGGCCTGGTGGTTAAGTGGACTGGCTCCCACATGACTGACCGAGGGGTGTGAATGCTGGACATGATGGCTTGAAAAACATAGTGGACTGGGCTTTAGTGCCCAAAATCCTGAAAAGAGGGGAAAAAAGAAGAGAAGACATTATAGGGTGACCATTCCCCCTGGGGAGTGCTTTTTTACTCTCTCTCTCTCTCTCTCTCTCTCTCTGGTGGGTGCGCAGGAAATGGGGAGGATGAGAGGGAGGGAATCAAGGCGAAGAAGAAAGAAGCAAAACACTTTTGGGACCCAAAATGGAAATAAATCTATTGAGAATAATGTATATGCTAATGTCTTTGGACTGCTATGCAGTTGTATTCTGGATAGGAAAATTCATTTGGTATGCCGTAACGATACCCAGTGAATAAATGTAAAAGGAAATATTTAAAATAATAAAAACATACAGTAATTGGTTGGATATACTTGAAGAGTGAAACAAATGGAGATATGCATTAAATCTAATTTAAGTTGCTGCCTAGCTATATTTACTATAGGTCATATCTAAGTTGTTCTTACCAGGCAAAATCATTTTTAACATTGAAAATAGTAGTAAAAATAGGACAGGTGCTGGGTATCAGAACAGAGAGAGGGTAGCTAAGTATCCACTCAAACTCATTGACTTCCAGTGGTCAAATTTGCACATTGCTTTAGTCTCCTTTCACTGCCAAGAAGTGATATCAGAACAAGCCAGAAGAATGTGAATTGTTTTTTCCTAATTAGTATTGCAGAGCTCCTGTCAGCTCCTTTGAGCCCTGATGCCATGTCACTTTCCAGAAACATTCAACAAGCCAGTACAGACACTGCCCCGTTGGCCCACCTTTATGACTTCTGCACCATCTAGTGATGGTGAGTAGAAGATGAGTCTGTGGAAGAGTAAAAGGAAATCCTATGCCATTATTTTCCCATCTACCACAGTCATACTAATTACAAAGACTTGGCAAAGGTTGCATACAAACTCATTTTTGCAACCTCACCTACATGTTATATCTAAAAATGTCTTTATTGTTAATGTCACCCGTCAAGTTGCTCTAACAATGTTTCAGCTTGTTAAAGAATTTCTTTAGGTGCCCAAATTTATAGAGTTACTATCTGAAATATGATACTGTCCACAGACTGACAGGGAGTTGATACAGATGGAACAGAAGTTCAGGTGCAATTCTCTGAATTTCTTGTGAGCTTGACAAGTCACAAATACAGTATTCACAATCCTCATTAGGACTCAAAATTGCCTCTAGGTTCAAGGAGTGCATTGCTGAAAATATTATGGTGAACATAAGTAAGGAAATCATAGTAAAAAATAAAAAAAATTAATAAAACAATATCCAATTCCCTTCTGAGAAATAAAACCCTGTGATCACTGCTAAAATAACATTTTTTTCCTTTGTAAAGGGTTATAAAAATTGCATTTTTTGATTTTTTTTATGCAGTAGGGAAGTGAAAGTAATCCTATTATATTCTTTTCACATGAATTTTCTGTATCTTCTCTGGTAGAATTTTAGTCTGGTGACTTTGTCTTTTATTTACTCTTGCATAAAAAACTTTTATCATCGCTTGGAATTGAAATTGGTATGTACTGATTAAACCGTTATTGCATATTAGAGCTTTATCCCCTTTTCAACAACACAGAAATACAAACTAAAGTCATTCCTTTTTTTTTTTCACTAACATATTACTATCAATAAAGGAAAGAGACAAAATGTTTCCTCCCAGTGCACAGGTGGCAAAACATCATCAATTTCCAGAGCAAAATTATTCCCGAAACGCTGTTTTACTGTTGTTGTTGTTAATGTTCGATTATTAGTGAGGGTACATGTAAAAGAAAACAAGACCATTGTGATGACCGTTCTGAAAGTGTTTGTCACCGTTAGCAAGTAAAAATGCAAAGTGCCTTTATACACTTACATTTTAGAGAAATCATAATTGTTTAAAATAAGTATGCCCTGCAATATACCATACCAAACTATTCCAAACCACACCCCAAAGTTCAACCCTGTTTCTCTCTGGATCATGGAATTATCTGTGATTTTAATTTTCTTGTTCGTGATCACTTGCCCAATGCGTGCGGTTGTATGAGAATTTTCTAGAAGAGATGTCTGGGGAGGGACAGAACATGCCTTGCTGAGTCTAGGCTTCCTTTTACCAGAATCCACTGAAGTATCCTTCAGAAAGGAGGAGTTGTACAAGGTTGGAGATAGTCCTCAGAGGTTGCGTCTTTAGCAACTGGGGAAGGACTTGAGAGCTGGAAAGTAGGCAAGCAGATTAAGGAGCTGAATGGAGTGTTCTCTGTAGAAGTGACCACCACCACCACCACCCCCCCACACACCCCGGCCCCAGGATACTGGGGGAAGCCACCCCAGTGCCCTTCGCTCGCCAGAATTGTCCCTTCCGAGACAGAGCTCGAGGAGAATGGGCATGAAGAGGAAAGGAAGGGCTGGCGTGAAGGGAAGAGGAGGCCTGTGGGATGGGAGGAAGCCACTGTGGAGACCTGATGAGAAGAATATCTCAGCGGTCACATTTGTTGGCAAAATTACATCGGATGACTGATGGGAGACTCAGCGTTAGGCAATTCCTGATCTTCCTGAGGCTTTGGCTTTGAGTGAATTGGGCAGCACTCGTCAAATTCTGGAACGGAGCCCCTGATTTAAGAACTCCTAAAATGCAGAGAGGATCATAAGCACATATCTTAAAGTTCTGCCTTCTATTTAATGCAGGATAATTCTGCATAAATATGCTTGATATCCAAAAAGTTATCATGAATCCCAAGTTGTTGGAAAAGAATGATATCTTACACAAGCTTGGAATGAGATACGTTCTCTGAAAATACACTGAGAACAGGCAGCAGCCCAGTCCTCGAGCGTTCTGTTGGAAAGTCTGAGTGGGAGCCGGAAGCACCATCCAAACTGCTTTCATGAGAAGGCTTGTCTTTCCTTGGTCTTTGCTTAATAACAAACTGTCGAACCCTAATATCAAAAATCTGATCTGGAAATTTCTAGTTTAAAAATAAGAGAGACATAGGAGAGGGTGGAGGGAGAGAAAGAGAGAGAAACTGCAAACACAGTAGTTAACAGATGCTTGGCAGTGGCCAGGCAAACAACTTTAAAATAGACTTGTATTCTTACTCAAATTAAAAATGCCATATGACTTGTTTCTATTAGATTAACTGCTTGTTCCTCAGAGTCAGTCAGGCCAGGACTTCCACCACCATTGTCTTCCTATGCCAAGTTCCTGATTATCTGTGAAGACCGGAGGGTGTAGGGGATGCTATTTGCTTCCAGCTGATGCAGATTAATAACTGAAACACAGGAACCATTTGGGAGAATAACGAATTGCTTCCTGGTCTAAACATCAGCTCCAGGCAGTGACTGACCAAACAAATACAAAATAAAAAGGGAAAATGGACGCTCCCACTGAATCTTAGAAGAGGAAAATCTGAGATAAATGAAAGTACATTTTAAGAAGAAGGTGGCAATTTTATGGAAAGCATGTCTTCAAAGGGGAACACAGACCAGCAACAACAATGACAACAGACCAGAACTAGGTAAAGGACTTCTAAAAAGGGGTGGAGTAAATAAAAACACAGATCGTCTTACTTACAACCACTCATCAAACATAAGAAAAGGACAAAGAAATTAGCATCAGACAAATGAACTGGCTAGAAAGTTAAGACCCACGTTAAGTAACTGAATGACAGTAGTGTCCTTACCTTTGGTTAAATTTAAATGGCACACTGCGAGGAGGTACGATTTATCTTTAATACTAGTAGTTTCCTACCGATCTCATTCATTATGGGAATCAAGTTGTTATTCTAGAATATTGTTCATCTGAATGCAACTGGCTCATGAATTTGATCAAATGTATTTTTGATAACTGACGAGTATGTGACTTCCCAAGGGGGTGGACTACATGCGTAGAGTACCCTATGACTGAGCCGACTCGGTGGCACCGTGACTTCTGTGACGCCCTCATGTGTGGATCCCCCTGTTAGGTGTCCCCATAGCGCCTTGAACCAGGCCTATTCCAACTTTTGCAGGGTTTAGGGCAAGACTGCAAGTGAGGGCCCACATCCCATATGTCTAAATACTTTAAAACTATAAAGCAAACTAACAAACCAATAAATAAAATATGTTCCATCCTCCTACCTTGACAAATATATCCTCAAAACAATCTGAAAAATCAGGTTCAAATTAGAATCTCAGAGTCTTGTAGACACGACCATGGAGAGACGTGCCCCCCCCTCTTGTCCTCAGTCTGGGCCACTCATTCTTCTCTTCCCACTCCTGGCTGAATCCAGAGTGTTGAGGAGGGCCTTCTCTGCACGTATACAACCCAGACCATATATTTAAACCTTGTTCACAACCTGTCCTAAACAGTCACCCCTTGGTGGACATTACAAGTAGCAAGGTTCATCTTCAAGAGGGTAGAAAAGTTTGATTTGGCCCTGAGAGTGGGCTTAAATGTTTCCAACAGGGAATCCTGGCATCTCCGACACCCACAGGGCGTCCAGTAGATATTGTGGGCTCGGATAGGCATGCTTGGGATGCCCACAGAGGCCCCTCTTCTCTGCCTGTGGGGAGGGACACAGTTCGGAGAGGACCAGATCTGAGCTAGTACTGTGTCTGACAGTCCAATCATAATGCTCAATGCCATTTCGACCCACCTCCTCATTTCTGACTAGACTTTAAACCCCACAGGAGCAAGGACCTGCTGCGTTCATTCTGTGGCCACCAGTTTCCAGTACAGGGCTTGGCAGCAAATAGGGTTTTGTTTGTTTTTTTGTTTTGTTTTGTTTTTGCCAGACAGTATGTGTGTGCTTGACAGAGAGAAAGGGAGTGAAAGTGAGAAAGTGGTCTCCAGTAGGGAATGTTCATGCCACAGTTTCTCCTCCTCCGTATCTCTTCCTTAGGCATGTGTGCATGCACACACTCCTGGAGTGTTTGTCAAGCTGCCAGGTCCAGGACTCAAACCATGTGGCTGGCTAGGTGGGATGCAGTGCCTTAACTACCATGCCACAGGCTGGCCCAATTAGGTATTAATAAATATGTATGGAGGGAAAGAAGTGCTAGTTATTTTAAATGTGATTATATCTTTTAACGTATACATGTGGCATTTATAAAAATGATAATGTCTTAGTACTTAATGGATAATTTTAATTAAGAGTACAAGTATTGTAGGCTTCTTTTACTACAATAATATAAAACTAGACATAAATAGCACACATATAAACAAAATTCATTTGCAGAGAGTGAAAATCTTTTTACCTGATAAGAGGGCAAGTTTTGAAAATAGGGAAGAAGCAAATCTTCCTCTCTCTCAACTACTGTGTGTGTGAGTGTGAGTGTGTGTATGTGTGTGTATGTGTGTGTGAGTGTGTGTGTGTGTATATGTGTGTGTGTATGTGTGTGTATATATATATATATGTATATATATGCTAATATTCATAACAATGCTTATATTTTTTAATTGCCAGAAGGTGCGTGTACTCAACTGACAGGGAGAGAGGAGGGCAGAAATTACTCTCCAGTGGGGCATGGTGAGGGCACAGTCCTTTTTCCTCCATTCTGTCAAGATGTTGGACATTCATGCATTACATGCATATATGCTGGGCATGGTTTTCTCTTTCTTTCTTTCTTTCTTTCTTTCTTTTTTGGAGAGGTTTTCGCTATAGGGCGCATGCACTCGCCAGACAGAGAGAGACACATAGAGACAGAAAGTGAGAAATCACCCCCCAGGGGGGATGGCCATGCCGCAATCCCTTCTCCTCCATTCTCCTCTCGGGATCTTGGGCACGCACACACACGTGCCCGGCGTGAGTTTTAAGCCACCGGGTCCGGGACGCGAACCGCGGTCGACTACGTGGGAGGCCAGTGACATAGCCATTACGCTAACTGCTGATTCTGCTGCTGGGCATGGTTCTCAAAGCACCAGTGGAGGTATCCCACTCACAGTCAATCCATGAAATTTGGCTCCTTTAATGCTAAGCTATGGGGCTAGTCCTCTAAAAACATCTTCTATAAAAAAGAAATAAGTGGGAACTAATGACATGTAAGATGGACAGAGTAGCACTAAGCCAATGAAATTACAGTACTGGAGATGTATGGGCATGCTAGATGGTCAGTGGTAACACCCTGCTGGCACGCTGCTGGATCCACAGGAGAGCGTGAGTTTGGTTCCCGCGTTGACCTGTACACACTGGTGAGCACTCATGGTCATGACTGGAAGGCAGGGGTGGCGGGCAGTCTCAAGGCCCTATTGAGGGTTGTTTGCCTTTCTCTCTGTCTCTGTCTCTTTCTCTTTATCTCTTTTTCTCTATCTCACTCTTATGAAAGAAATACTCTTTTAACGAGATTAGCGATAACATGAGAAGCATGCACAAAATAACTGTAAGTGGAAAAGGTACAATGCTAAAGATAGACCATCCACCACACTTAGAGTAATATAAAGTTACCTTCATATATAGACAAGATGGGAGAAAACAGAAAAACGGTGACAGCTGTAGTAGGGTGTGTAGAATTCTGGTTCAAAGTTTTCTTTTAAAAATAACTTGATATTATTATAACAAAGCTTCTGCTCCAAAACAAAAAATTAATTAAAAAATACGAATAAGCTACCTAGTTGATTTACAGAGTGCCAAAGCATCTCTTATTCCAAGTCGATAAGACTTTTGTTAATTAGTTTTTGTTTACTCATGCTCTGCACTTCGATGTGACTCTATTTACGTAAAGAAGTAGATTAACTGAATTTTATATACCCACATATTTGATTACATACAATTAAATATGCAAAGTATTTATTTAATATGTTTTTTTGGTCTTTACCTAATGAATTCAGACATGCAGGAGAAAGACATGCAGAAGGGAACTGTTTTACCATTGAACCTGAACACTTCCATTATGAGAATGAGTCGAAGAGACTAAGGGCTTCTGGCCTGGGGAAGACCCAGGGTCAGACCTCACAGACGTCCTGGACACGAAGTGCTGTCCTGTGAAAGACACAGACATGCCTTCATTCCCGCAGTCACCCTGTAAAGGTTTCTCAAGCGCCTCGTGCTTTGTGGAAGAACACGTAGGCATTAGGAGAGCGGGGACAATGACACTGAGCACAGAAGCTCCTGAGATGTCCTGACAGCAGGGACAGGACTTGGCAGGCAGGTGGATTTCTGTGAATTCAGGTTTAATGTGGATTCTGGTCAGAGCTGCTCAAAGATGGAGGGACCAACCCTCAATATAGCAAAATCCCTTTCAGGCTGCATGGCCCATTGTCAGTGATAGTATTTTAAGAAGCCGATGTGTTTTTGGACCAAGTGACTCTGAACTTTGTAAGATTCCTTTTTCCGTGTGCTCACGTAAGAGAGATATCAAAGAAGAAAAACAAGGTTCAAGACGCATCTGCAGAGGGTAGGTTTGGGTATAAGGGAAAAACCCATTTTCAGAGTATAAATTCACTTGAGGCTGTGAGCAGGAAGCAGGGACACACTGCCGTGACACCATGTCTGGTGTGGTACCCTGCTCCCCCTCTGAAGCTGGGGGCCACCTCAGATGGCTGCGGCAAGTGTGTCCCGGCCTCACTACTGCTATCTCCTTCTCTGTGGGTGGCTAAGGAAATTAGTACCTGGAAGGGAGCTCTGGGGAAGAGCCGGGCAGCCGCTCACTGGCAGCAGCTGGCTCCTGGCAGCGCGTTAGCCCTGAGATGCAGCTCAGGATTGCTGTACCGGTGACAGCCGTCAGAGAAGACAGGACAAGGGCCCATTAGCTTCTGCCGGAAAGCCGCCGGTGCAGACTCTGAGGAGGAAAGCCTGTGACTTCGGAGGACCTGAAGACGTGGTGCTGGCAGGGTGTCAGGGACGCAGAAGGCGGGGACGAGGAGCTGTCACAGGCAGGGTTTATGATGGCCGGGCTTGATGAGATGGGGCCTGAGAAAGGCACCTAATGGCAAAGGACGCGCAAGAGGAAAGGGACTGCAGGTGCACCGCGGAGAAGGGCAGGTTCCCGCCAACAGCAGAAGCACTGCTCTCCCGGACCCAGAGCAGCCCTTGAAGCTAGGCAGAGCCTGCGGCCGGCTGCAGTCCTGAGGCTGGTTCGGGAATCCCTGACCTGTGCAGCTCACAGGTCGTGGTTCGGAAACAGTCCTTAGTTTTCAACTGGATGCTATCTATTAAAAAGAGTCTTTTACCAGGTGCTGAAAACCTCCCTCAAAGAAAAATTCTGAAACAAAATAAAGCAGGAAAGATGTTATCCGGGAAGAAAAGGAAAGAAAGAAAGGAAAAACAAAACAAAACAAAACTTAGGAGTTTGCCGCTTTTCACACTGTGTCACGTCACCTGGGGAGCAGAGACAGGACAACGCGATTTCATCCTGTCTCTGCAAATGAGGAAATTGAGGCTTACAGCTCCCAGAGATCAGATGGGGTGGGGGTGGGGGCTGCAGACTGAAAATGCAGGCTTTCTGATTGCAATTCCTAAATGCCTTCCCTGAATTGCTGCAGCATTTTACCTGTCAAGGAGAGCGAGTGCAGTTTGTCATGCTCCTTGGCAACTCCTAAGTGCTTCCTCGTCAGTCTATTCAAATTGCTACGTTGAAGATAGGATCAGTGATCCACCGCAGCACAGCACGGGAGTGTGGTTAAGAGAGGGATGGTGCTCCACTGCAGTTTTTCTAAACCAAAAATCGTGAGCTACATGATTGCACGTTATCACTGCATGCGTGGAGAGTAGGTACAATTCAGCTGGCGTCTGAGCGGCTCTCTTCTTTGAGTAAAGACTGCCACTTTTCCCTGGGTCCGACATCTTGATGTTATTAGTCCTAGGACTGTTAGGTGGGGGGACATTGACAATTCACCTTACACATTACGGCTTCTAGGGAAACAGTTGCTCAAAGCCTATGTCTCATTGATACCTATCTACCATCATCACTTCTGCGCAAATAGGATAGGACATACCTCTTTTTCTTTCTGACCTACCTCCCTCTTGTCATTAGACAGCTTAATAGTTTTTCTTATGACCTCCTTTGTCCTTAAAACCAGAATAGCTTTAACTCAGAAGAACGTCAGTAAACTAACAAACTCATAACTGGGGCCAGCAGGTGGCGTAATGGTTGTGTCACTGGACTCCCACGTAGTCGACCACGGTGTAAGTCCTAGACAGGGTGGCTTAAACCTCATGCTGGAAGCGTGTGTGTGTGTGTGTGTGTGTGTGTGTGTGTGTGTGTGTGCCCAAAATTCTGAAAGGAGAATGGAGAAGGGATTGCAGTGTGGCTATGCACCCCCCTGGGGGGATGATTTCTTGCTTTCTGTCTGTCTCTCTGGCAAGTGCGCACATCCTATATCAAAAATCTCTAAAAAACAACAGCAACAAAAATATGTTGATGCCTCTATAAGAAAATATAATCACCTGTTAATCGGGCCAGGCCTTTTCACCTCACTGAGTCATGAATTGCTCTTCTAATGTGTCTAGCTTTGCTACATAGACATGAATTTGTCTGCTTTCCACCTTTTAGTGACATTTTACATCAAGGTAATATTAGCACCTGGTTTTCTTCATAATTGTATAAGGGACTAGTTGGTAAATTTGGAAATATCTGTTTCCTTATCGTGTACTGAGCTCAGACTGTCTTTGGCATTAGTCATTTGTTGATTAAACTAACTACAAATACAACATGAGCTTATATGAAATTATCTGATGATAAGACAGAAACAAGGACCATAGCAAATATACAAACGTATAAACAACTGGATGCTATCTATTAAAAAGAGTCTTTTACCAGGTGCTGAAAACCTCCCTCAAAGAAAAATTCTGAAACAAAATAAAGCAGGAAAGATGTTATCCGGGAAGAAAAGGAAAGAAAGAAAGGAAAAACAAAACAAAACAAAACTTAGGAGTTTGCCGCTTTTCACACTGTGTCACGTCACCTGGGGAGCAGAGACAGGACAACGCGATTTCATCCTGTCTCTGCAAATGAGGAAATTGAGGCTTACAGCTCCCAGAGATCAGATGGGGTGGGGGTGGGGGCTACAGACCGAAAATGCAGGCTTTCTGATTGCAATTCCTAAATGCCTTCCCTGAATTGCTGCAGCATTTTACCTGTCAAGGAGAGCGAGTGCAGTTTGTCATGCTCCTTGGCAACTCCTAAGTGCTTCCTCGTCAGTCTATTCAAATTGCTACGTTGAAGATAGGATCAGTGATCCACCGCAGCACAGCACGGGAGTGTGGTTAAGAGAGGGATGGTGCTCCACTGCAGTTTTTCTAAACCAAAAATCGTGAGCTACATGATTGCACGTTATCACTGCATGCGTGGAGAGTAGGTACAATTCAGCTGGCGTCTGAGCGGCTCTCTTCTTTGAGTAAAGACTGCCACTTTTCCCTGGGTCCGACATCTTGATGTTATTAGTCCTAGGACTGTTAGGTGGGGGGACATTGACAATTCACCTTACACATTACGGCTTCTAGGGAAACAGTTGCTCAAAGCCTATGTCTCATTGATACCTATCTACCATCATCACTTCTGCGCAAATAGGATAGGACATACCTCTTTTTCTTTCTGACCTACCTCCCTCTTGTCATTAGACAGCTTAATAGTTTTTCTTATGACCTCCTTTGTCCTTAAAACCAGAATAGCTTTAACTCAGAAGAACGTCAGTAAACTAACAAACTCATAACTGGGGCCAGCAGGTGGCGTAATGGTTGTGTCACTGGACTCCCACGTAGTCGACCACGGTGTAAGTCCTAGACAGGGTGGCTTAAACCTCATGCTGGAAGCGTGTGTGTGTGTGTGTGTGTGTGTGTGTGTGTGTGTGTGTGCCCAAAATTCTGAAAGGAGAATGGAGAAGGGATTGCAGTGTGGCTATCCACCCCCCTGGGGGGATGATTTCTTGCTTTCTGTCTGTCTCTCTGGCAAGTGCGCACATCCTATATCAAAAATCTCTAAAAAACAACAGCAACAAAAATATGTTGATGCCTCTATAAGAAAATATAATCACCTGTTAATCGGGCCAGGCCTTTTCACCTCACTGAGTCATGAATTGCTCTTCTAATGTGTCTAGCTTTGCTACATAGACATGAATTTGTCTGCTTTCCACCTTTTAGTGACATTTTACATCAAGGTAATATTAGCACCTGGTTTTCTTCATAATTGTATAAGGGACTAGTTGGTAAATTTGGAAATATCTGTTTCCTTATCGTGTACTGAGCTCAGACTGTCTTTGGCATTAGTCATTTGTTGATTAAACTAACTACAAATACAACATGAGCTTATATGAAATTATCTGATGATAAGACAGAAACAAGGACCATAGCAAATATACAAACGTATAAATTATCAAAGGCTGCTGCGAACAAGTAAAGAAATAAAAAGTGGTATTTGAAAAAAGACTTAGAAATCTTTGAATGCAAAACCACCTCCTTTTCAAAGACCCAGTGTCACCGTTTGAGCAATCATAGACCAGGTTATTAAATACAGATGAAGCATAACTTCTGTGGGTCTCTAGTGTGTCTGTATGTCTCGGCAGCAAGGCTGTAACCACCCTGTGTTCTGAATGATTGTTTCAAGGAGGTCTGTACTATGGACAGGCTTGGAAGAAGCAGGTAGCCTGTGCCTCTTGCAAAATGGTCAGGCATGCTTACTGCCCATCATAAAAGATCGACGTTTCCTAGTAACGTAGTGACATGTAACACAGTCCACGGTGTGAACAGGAGTCTAGGAGGCCTCATCTGTATCACCTCCTTGGGATATGGGGATAGGGGAACTGATGCAAAATGTCTATGCTCACACCGCCCACTGGGCAGCGAGTATGAAAGTCCTTTGTCTGTGACCCGGAGTCTCATCTTCTGCTACCTGTGAACTCTGACAGACCACTGTGCAAATAAAGTAATATCTGCTCTTCGCAAGTTCCTGATGAGCACTGGTTAAGAAGAAAGCAGTTGAGCAAGTACAGTGTTCTCCATTAGTCAGAGGGTGGGAGGCAGATAATGGCTTACCAAATACGTCTACATCCTACTCTCTGGAACTGTGAATGTGTTACGTAACATGGCAGGAGAAAATGAAAGTTGGAGATGAAATTAAAGCTGCAGATCATCTGACTTTAAGATAAGGAGACCCTCCCTTTTTATCTGAGTGGTCTCAATGTAGCCACAAGGGTCCTTTGAGTGTGGACGAGGGAGGGAGAAAGGTCAGTGTCAAAGTCAAGGAGGGACCTGAAGAAGCATGCTGCTGGCTTTGAAGATGGAGGAAGGAGCCAGGAGCTAAGAAATGTGGGTGGGCCCTAGAAGCTGAAGACACACAAATTTCCCCTTAGAACCTACACGAGGGATTCCACATGGCAGACACCTTGCTTTTAGTCCAGTGAATAGTAAAACTAAACTGTTGTGTAAGCCACTAAGTTTGGGTATTTTATTAACAGCAGCAGTAGAAAACTAATTCAGATGGGAAAGTGTTAAACATTTTGGAGGGACCAGCAGTTAGCGTAATGGCTATGTCGCTGGACTCCCATGTAGTCGACCACAGTTCGCGTCCTGGACCTGGTGGCTTAAAACTCATGCTGGGCGCATGTGCGTGTCTGCCCAAGATCCCGAGAGGAGAATGGAGGAGAAGGGATTGCGGCGTGGCCATCCCCGCTGGGCGGTGATTTCTTGTTTTCTGTCTCTCTGTCTCTGTCTGTCTGTCTGGCGAGCGCTTGTGCCCTATAGCGAAAACCTCTCCAAAAAAAATTTTTTTTTGGACAGGGAAAGTTTTGTTTCTTTTGTTGTCTGGTTTATGCTCATCCTTTGGGCTTTGGCCTCAATTTACCTTTTCTGAGGAGAGTTTCTGGTCTCTCTCTGAACTAGTCCTTCCTGTTACTCTCTATTATTGTATTTTATTTGCTTTTTATAAAACTTTCTACAAATTCCAGTTAAAATCAGGTTTTGTTTTAATATTTTTTTGCAGCTAAAACATTTTGTATCTATATGTACACCTGTGTGTGTGTGTGTGTATGTGTGAAGGTTAAGATCGACAGTGGTCTTTCTGTGTGAGTCTTTCCCTCATCCTAAGACTACGTTATTCCTACATTTTAAATTTAAATACATTTTAAATTAAATTTTTAGAGGTTTTTGCTATAGGGCGCGTGCGCTCGCCAGAGAGATAGAGAGAGACAGAGAGATAGAAAGTGAGAAATACCCCCCCCCGGGGGGTTGGCCACACCGTAATCCCTTCTCCTCCATTCTCCTCTTGGGATCTTCGGCATGCACACACATGTGCCTGGCATGAGTTTAAGCCACTGAGTCCAGGACTCAAACCACGGTCAACTACATGGGAGTCCATCGACATAGCCATTATACTAACTGCTGGTCCCCTCTTTTTTTTTTTTAATGCCTTTCCTGGTCCAGCCCTTTAATGCAGCAGTTAAGTGCTGTACATAGAAAGCCAGATCCCATATGGCCAACTGCAGATTGAATCCTGGCCCTGGTAGCTTGCCAGTCACACTGTGTGTGTGTGCCCAGACTCCTGACAGTGTGGAGGAATGGAAGACAAAGAATCATGGCCTGGCCATATCACACTGGGGATGCTTTCTCTCTTTCTTCCTCATAGATGTTTGCTATAGTGTATGTGTGTGTGTATGTGTGTGTGTATATGTGTGTGTGTGTGCTTGCTGGAGAGACAGAGAGACAGAAAGTGAGAAGTCACTTGCCAGGGGGATGGCCATACTGCCATCCCCTCTCCTTCATTCTTCTCTCAGGATTTTGTGCATGCATGCATGCATGCACAAAAATGAGGATAATATACGAAATACCAACAAATGTCCAAACAGCTGTATAATTGGTATCCCAGAAGGCAAAGAGACTCATAAGGGCTTGATAACCTATTCCATGAAATCCTGCAAGAAAACTTTGCAAACCTAGAGAAGCCTTCAAAGATCCGGTCCCAAGAAATACTAAGAACCCCAAATAGAATCAACCTAAGAAGATCTTCTCCAAGACACATTATAACCAGATTGACCCAAACTACAAAGACGATACTAAAATTGGCAAGAAAGAAACATCAAGTTACCTACAAAGGATATCCCATTAGGCTAACAGTGGACCTGTCATTGGAAACAATGCAAGCAAGGAAAGAATGGGAAAATATATTCAAATTGTTAAGGGAAAAGCAGTTTCAACCAAGAATACTGTACCCGACAAGATTATCCTTCACATGGGAAGAAAAGATAAGAACATTTTCAGACAAACAAAACCTGAAAGAATTTACCAACATAAGACCAGCTCTCCAAGAAGTTCTGAAAGGAGTGCTATACTAGGAAAATTAAATACAGACACACAGAGTTCAAAACTAAGAAAATGGCCAACTTAGTCATAGAGACAAGTCTGGAGTGAAATACTATATCCCAGAATTTTATCAAGAAGATTGACTCTAAGAGAAGATAGATTAAGTATATGAGACTCAACTGGTGAAATAGAATTTTGTGACTTTTGACTAAAACATTACTGATTTTCTTCTAGACTTTGTTTTCTGATTTTAAGGATTTTTGTCTTGTCTTGAGCTGCTTATATGTTCATGTACCCACTATTTGAACAGAATCTTAACCTGTTTCCTGCCTTTAAGTTTTAAGCAAAGCTCTCTTAGCATTTCTTTGATTTATTAACACTAAAACTGCTTTTCTTGAAACTAATAAAAACATTAAAAAATACCTATGTAATGACCTTAGTAAGCTATAGAGCATCAGCTAGGTGCTACTTTATAGTATTTTCAATCTACTCAGAGTTTCACACCTAAAGTCAGACATGTATTCACAGATATGTATACATCAGCTGAACTTGCTATTGGAAGTAGTTAGATTATTTAAGAAACTTTGTGAATCAATAAAATGTGGGGAAAAGAACAATTGGAAAACAACTGTAGACACCAGAGATAGTGTGGGAGGATGATGGGAAATAGCAGAGGGTGAGAAATAGGGGAAATAATGTATAAAATATTATATATATATACACACACATATATATAGTTAGATATATAACATACATGTTATCAAAAATAACATGTATGATTAAGCCACTATGCGGTATATTCTGAATGGGAAATCACATTTTGTATGCTATGATGATGCTCAGGGAATGAATGTAGGTTAATTAATTAATTAAAACTATTTTCAATAAAAAAGGAAAAATCTCCATTAATTCATGAAACACAACATGGGGGAGCTATGGTTCTGGACTGTCAGACGTCACGTCCTGGCAGAGAGCTCTGAACACACACTACATTTTATTTTCATTTCTGAGCTCTCTTCCTGTGAAGGGAGAGAACGTGACTGTTTTGACTGCATCCCTAGAGGCTAACACAGTGCCTGGCACAGAATAGGCAAACAATAAAATATTTGGAATGACACTGAATAAGGAAATAAAATTTCTGAGCTATTACTCGAGGTATGAGGATACTACAAGGATTAAATCATAATCATGCAAGCACGCCAAGAAGTTTTAACCTGCAGAAGTTATACATTCCAGACAAATAATGGAACTATTACTTCTGTATATAACATGCTCCTAACATTGTGTATCTCAAAATGACAGCCTCAAAATAAACTGATATTTAGGTACATATCCTGGAGATGATCTCTTCTCATAAACCAGTACTCTTTCACATGAGTAAATGGGAGCTAGCTAAATAAACTGTTTCTCTTTGCACCTAAGCGCTCCTGATAAGCACAGAATACCACTTCGTGCTCATTATTTTGTTCTGTTTTTTCCTTACCCTACTCTCTTGCCCCTTTCTTACTCGATTCCTTTTTAGACTTGTGTTCCTTTAACTCTTTCATGTTTTAGTTATGCTTCCTCAGTATAGAAAGCCACCACAAGCACTTACTGAATAATGGCCTGGTGTCCACATACTAAGTTTTCACAGTTACCAGGCTTGTCCTTCCTCTCCACTTTGACTTTCTCACTGTAAGAACAACATCCAAGGGTCATCTTCCCATTACGTAATTTACCTGGTAACTATTTAAATAAATGAATTGCAAATGTTTCAAGCCAAATCCCCTTTTGGACATTGCTGAGTCTATATAATGCTTTTAAAAGGAAAGTAATTTTGAAGTAATGACAAATTTCAAGTGTATAGTTGTGAACATTAAATAAATGACCATAAGGAACAGACACACATTTTTAAGTAGGTGTTATGCCTAAATGTTCAAGTCGAGGTTTCCCTATGAAATAATGCTAGAAAAATTAGAATCAGGTATAGTCAAAACATATTTTAGAAGGATTTGGATTAATCTATACCTGTATCACCAGTTATCATGAAAAGTACAAAGTAAGCTCTTCTGTTAGATCGTAAACTAATACAGTGTGCATTTTTTTAATTTTTAAAAATTAAAAAATTAAATCAGACCCCCTTTTTTGTGACATGAGGGTTTGGAAGGAAATGAGGATGAAGGAGCTTCCTCCACAAGAGTGTGATGGACTGGTCACAGAAGGAGTCGTAGGTTCTCCACACTCGCTTCAGAACAGCTCCATCTATGTTTCTAAATTTATTGAGCTTGTTCTCAGCAACCGGTGTCTGTGTGTGTTATGATTTTTCAGTGACTTGGCTATGTGGACTATTAAATATTTTGAATATCACTGGGGGCTGGCAGGTGGCATGGTGGTTAAGGCACTGGACTTGCACATGGCTGACCACGGTTCAAATCCTGGACCTGGTGGCTTGCTTTCTCACTTTCCCTCTCTCTCTCTGTCTGATCAAACTGGAAGAGAATAATAATAATGATAATGATAAAGTTAAATAAAATAATTCTTAAACATAATATTTTGAATATTGTTCATGGTTCTACATAAGAATCAATTTTAAAAGGGTTCTATTACTCTGTAGGCAGTACTGTGCTATCGTTAGAGGTACTGTGTTTGGAACCAGATAAACCTACGGTCAAGCTCCAGCTCTGCTACTAACCAGTAGGGTGATCATAATAAGCAAGCTATTTGACATCACAGAGCCTGAGTGTCTTCATCTGCAAAATGGAGGAAATGATCATCCTACTTCCTTGGGCTGTTGCAAGAACAGAAAGAGGAGCAGTAGTACCAGTGCTGGCATTCACTAGCCACTTGAATGCTATCTGAAGCTTACAACAACAAAGCAAGCTACGGTGAAAATGACACTCTAAATATTAGAGTAAAAGTGATTGCAGGACAAAAATAGAAAACTATTCAATGTTTTGCTGGGTATGAAAGTGAAGGAAAGTTTCTCCCTTACTTTTTGAGATAGAGAATATATAAAAATAATTCAAATACCTACCTATGTGTTTTGTGTGTTTATGTAGTTTGAATAAAAAATAAAATAGAAATCCTAGATGTAATCTGTACTCAAAGTTCAGCACTGGTCTTCTGATACCATGGAAAATAATATCCTTTCTGTAAGTCATTACCACTGATTGGAGAGAATTCCAAAGTGGAGATCATATTTGACTGAGCTGCTACTGATAGTCTTTATATTTCTTTCTTCCTTCCTTCCTTCCTTCCTTTCTTTCTTTTTTAGAGAAAGATTTTTGCTATAGGGCATGTTAAATTTTAACATAATTTAACAAGGAAAGATTCACCCCAAATTAATAAAACCAAGCTACCACATGCTACCCATAAGATGCATTATTAGATGAATATTCCTGGTGAAATCTACTTTTATCTAGCTATTAACATCTACCATATTTATTTTCCCTCTAAAGATTTTCTAGGAGAAATGACAACACTATACTTGGTACATTAGAAACAACATCAAATTCTAAAATGTTACAATCTCAAGAAATAGACAATATCTAAATTGCCAAAGTAGCTCCTTGTAGATTTTACAATCTCCCAGTATAAGAGAAATAATGCTTTTCTACAGGAATCTTAGTAGTAATAAAGAGCTTCCTGAATTTTATAGACTAAGAATATTTTTTTAATAATTGTTATTGCTTAACTACTATCCCATTTCTTGAAAATATGAGCATGCACTTCATTTCAGAGACAGTTCCCTCCCACAGTAAGAAATGGGCACTCAGGTCAGCCCAGCACTGTGAAAGGGTAGTTTTTGCATTATAATACAGGTTGATAACAGAGCACAAATGAAAAGCAGAGGGGCTTTTGCTCTTACTTTATGGAGAATTACCAGAATTATATAGGAAGAAACTTATTTGTGCAAAAGAGACTTTCAAACTTGTTTTGAAATGGAAATACACAGAAAAGCAAATTCAAATGACTCTTAATCCTAGGAAAGATACTCAACTCACTCCTAATAAGACAAATGCAAATTTATCTTCTACTCTTTTTTTTTTTTTTTAATCTGTCATTTCTGGGGAAAAATGGTAACAGTGGTTTGATAAGAGTGAAGGAAATTAGGCCTTCTCATATACAGCTGATGGGAGTGTAATTAGGCAATATTTTTTAAAATTTCAAATGTGCAAACTCTTGGATTTCGAATTAAAAGTATGTATCCCACAGATATATCTGCATTCTTTTTTTTAAATATATACACAACTTAATTGACTGCAGCCCTATTTTTAGGAGCGAAACACTAAAAACAACCCAAGTGTTTATCACTGAGAAATATGTCTTTAATATAATGATATAATACAATGTTATGCAATCCTAACAAGGAGGAAATATGTTGTGTGTTAATATAGAATGACCTTTAAAGCTTACTTTTAAGTAAAGAAAAATCAACTTGCAGAAGGAATAATACTACCACATTATTTCTAATTATTAACTTAAAAAGATGCTGCACTTCCCCATTTGGAGGGAAAATTGAATGGCTGGAGGGGATGGAGGGCAAGGAGAGTTTTTAGTGTATTCTATTTTGTAAGCCTTGAATTTTGCACAAGCGAATATATTGCCTATCGGAAAAATAAGAAATTTAAAATATCTAAAACAAAAGCAGAGAATGACCCAGCACACCTGCTTCTCGTGATGGCCATGCTGTGTGGGTGCTGATTTACCTGAGAACCCCACCGTGCTTGTCCCTGTCATCAGGATATACTTAACACAGGCGCGAAACTATATCACAGGCACTTACGCCTCTCCAGCTGCAGCTAAGCCTTCTGGGATTCATTTTCATTTTTTCATATCCCTCCTTTGACAGCTGAAATGAACAAACGGCAGTGGCAGCAACTCTGTATCCCTTAAGTGGACATCCCCGTGTGTAAGACTGTGTTCTCTGAGCACTCCCGGTTAGAACTGGGACTAAATGACTCAGCCCGCAACACTTAGCAGTCCGAGACCTGCTTCCAAATGCACCCTCAGCGTTCACGCCACTACGGCTGACAATAACTCAATGTTCAAGTGTGTGTGAGGACAACTCTCTGCCCGAGCCAGAAACGCTGAGCAGGCCCCTTAGCGTCAGCGACGGAGTCGTCTGCTCTAAGATGACATATGCTCTGGGTGTTACTGAGCATAATATTTTACTTACTTCTTTAGTTTAAGTGGGTACTTGATTGCTGTTTCTGTAACCCACGTTATTGGTGGGGCATTCAGTTCATTCCTAATTTGACGTTTGGATTGGGTTGAGTCACTGTAAAGTAGTTCGAATATATAATTTTTTGTTCTATTGCTGAATGAAGTTTCAAAGTTGTAAAATGATTACAATGAAAACACCCCCCTCTCCAACCGGTGTGAGTTTACCAGTTTTCAATAGTCACACATTAGGCATCAGAAAGCGTGACTATTCATTGTTTCATTAGTGTTCGTTTTCCATCATTCTGCTTGGTATTTAAAAACATGCATTTGTACGTTTAAAACTTTACATGCCTACAAATAATGATCATCCTTATCACAAAGCCAGTGCTCTAGGGAATATTCAGAATGGAGCATGCGAAGAGCCGCAGAACCCATATCAGTGGGCACACGTGTGATGAAGCCACTGAGAATTCACTAGTACTTAAAACTATTTAAAAGCATAGGTAAGTGGGGTGACACCTTCATTAAAAAGATGGCTCACCTCTCTATGTATGGGTACATTTCCTGCTAAGTAGTTATGAACAATTATTCTATGACATTTCGGATCTCAAAAGCAAGAGAAAATCCAATAAATATAAATGAACTTGTCAAAATGAACAAACAGCTTTGCTGACTAACTGTAAAGGTGTTTTATAAGAGCAATTTATCATCGTAGCAGTTTACATAATTCTAATAACCCTCACTGTTTTGCTATTAGTTCTATACATTCATACAAAACACACACACACACACACACACACACAGGAGAACTATGCATAACGACGACAAAAAAAGCACATGATTCTTCTTACACTTTACTGCATATGACAGTGGCCTTCCTTCATTCCTCCCAGACTGTGGCTTCAGAGCTCTCTGAGAAGATCGTTACCAGCACAGTGGATTACATACTGACTTCCACCTGAGCTGGTCACAGACCAGTTGGAATTGGTGGCAGCGGGTAACATTTGCTACTTCAAACAAGTTTCATCCCCTCTTTGAATGAGACCCCCTCAAAAGCTTATTCCAATTGTGTTCTGTGACTTCATTCTAAAATCTGTCTTTTCACTACTGCTCACTCTCACGAACATGGTCCATTATAAACAAATTGCTCCATACTCTTAAAAAGTTGGATATTCTTGCCACCCTCTTCCTTGGGTGTGCCAAGGAACTCACATCTCCTACGGTGCCTGTCACAGAGAAGTCTGCCTTTCCTGTCCCTGAGCACGACACTGCAGAATACCCTGTCATCTAGATATTCCATCCTCTCTAACCCTGTCATCTCCCAGACTCTTGATTATTTTTCCACATTTATTAAGGCTTGACACGTGGATTATGGTTGTCGTTTGCTCTGTCCCAAGTCACCCTGAGTAAGCTCAGATATCCAGCTGTGGATGAAATCTTCTAACAGCCTAACTTCTCTCTTTTGTAACTCTTCAGCAACCCAATGCGATGGAATTGCTTCACCTCCAGACTACAGAGTTTTATTCTTTGACGACATCTCCTGGTCTTCCAGCTCTCTTTTCCTCATATCCTCAGTTTTGGACCATTATGCACCTCTTCAACTCAACAGTTTTCTGCAGGCACTTTGTACCCGGAAATGATGGATTCCAGACGCAAAGCACATCACTAATCACAATGGCCCTTCTCTCACATCCTTCACATCATTTGAGTGCATCGGAGCATTTGGATTTTCAAAGGTAGCTTTGCAGTTTGTAGTCACTACAGATGTGTGGTCTCTCCAAGAGACCCTGAATCCTCTCCTCTATTTCTCTCACCCCTGCTTAATGCATGTTTGTAGTCTGTCCAATCCCTGGCCTCAAGTCTCATTCTTTAATTGGTTCCAACTCATAACAAAACAAAACAAAACAAAACAACTAAGGTAAAAATTCTCTTAATTACCTTCTACCCAGAAAAACTCTTTCTATCTCAATGAAAAAGTTTCCTCTAGGACCAAATCTTATTTTTCCAACTATATCCAGACCCTATAATGCCATACCTCTTTGTTGATCTCATATCTTCAATCAGATTTTCATTTACTTTCATTCTGTCTGTATGGGCTCTTACAATATGCCCTGGCCACACTCAGGTTTTTTTCTTAAAATATTAAGAAATGTGAGCCTATCACTTTGTTGTTGTTGTTTTTAGAGAGAGAGATTTTTACCATAGGGCACATGCTCTCACCAGGGCGACAGGAAGTGAGAAATCACCCCTTCCCCAGGGGGGCATCTCCACACCACAGTCCCTTCTCCTCCATTCTCTCGGGATTTGGGGCACACTCACACATGCACCCAGTGTGAGGTTTAAGCTTCTGGGTCCAGGACTCAAACTGTAGTCGACTACATGGGAGTCTAGCAACATAATTATTACGCCATCTGCTGGTCCTTCTCTACATTCTTCTTAAGCTAATGTGGCATCTCTCCTTTTCCTTTTCTGGCAAATTTATTGAAGACCATCCACTTCCCTTTCCAATCTCACCTTTACTTGTGAAAGTTTCTTTAGAAAGACAGTGTCCTACAGTTTGTCCTTGACTGCAAGACATAAAAGCTTTTAGTTTCCGATGGTGGTTTATTCTTTTAACAGGGGTCACTGAGATGACATCATATGCTCAACCAAATAAGCTCAAAGACTAATTGTGCCAATATCTGAAATTTCAAGGTGAAAAATATGCCTATTAATTTTCAATCTCTGTCTTGAGCATACAATTAATATAGCTAGTTCAACTTTTTACTTCGAAGCTACTTTATTCCCTGGCTTGTTAAACTCAAGTGTGTCCAGTCATGTTCTTCGAGAAGCAAGACTGTCTTGATGGGTTGCAATACTTAAAACTGTTTTCTCCAAATAGTCTTGGCAGACAAACAGCATCCTCCTCCTCCTCTCCTTCTCTTCTATTTGCAAAAGTCGTGCATGTGCTTGCCGGACAGAGACAGAGAGAAAGAGAGAGAGGGAAAGTGATAAAGCACTCCCCTGTGGGGGATGGTCACATTGCAAGCCCTTCTCCATTTCTCCCTCCTTTGGATTCTGGGCAGACGTACATGCCTGTGGACAGGCCAGCATGTTTTTCAAGCTGCTGGGTCCAGGATTCCAAATATGCAATCGCCCACATGGGATCCAGTTGCCTTAACTGCCATGCCACTGGCTGGTCCTATTCTTCACTCTTAATGCTGCTTCTAGAAACTCTGCAACTATTTTCCTAAAGTCTGCAGTCCATGAGGAGTAAGCTCTTCAAGTTGTCTTTTAATGAATTTAATCCTATCTTTTCTTAACCTGAGAGATACTTTTCCTAAACGTTCACATTCTGCAGGATTCTTGCCTCACCCGTCTGTTCTTCCTCCACTTGAGGCAGTGTCAGTAACTGCGTACCCTTTAACGTCTATCTTCAGTCCTAAACTCCACATCTCCAGCCAGTAAGTGTATTTCCCTAGCTGGGTTTCCCACCAGCCCTCACATATAACACGTCCAACATCCGCATGCATACACTTTACTTCTCGAGACACTATTAGCCCTGACGTGATGGCGCTTCGATCTTAGAAAAATGCTTCTTTTGTTTCCCATCTGCCACTGAGATCTGCAAACTTCCCCTTCCCTTCTCCTCCCCCAACTTTCCTGCTACTCCTGTTTCTTACCTTTATACTAAAAGTTGCTGATCTGCTCGGCCCTGCAATGTCCTAATAGTGTCTAGATTTTTCCTCCTCTAAAATCTGCCTCTGAGCCAATGGCTTGAAAACATTTTTGACCGAGATCCATGGCAAAAAAATAAATTTACATGACAATTAGGCCACACACACACACACACACACACCACTTCTTTGCCTGTCTTCCCTCCCTCCCTTTGAAAGCTTTGAAGCCTTGTACTTCTCTAACCGTCCTATAGTATCTAGCATGGTCAATAATACAACAACTACTCAAGAAATCACTCCCCAGGGGGATGGCCATGCCATAAACCCTTCTGCTCTGTTCTCCTCTCAGGATTTTGGGCACACTCACAGAAGTCCCTGGCGTCTCGAGTCGCTGGGTCTGAGACTCGAACTGCAGTCGACTACCTGAGAGTCCAGCAATGTCTGCTGGTCTCCTCTTCCTGCTTTTTGAGAGCCTACAAGCCTGGCTCCATCTATCTTGTCTCATAACAATGCCGTTCTCTGTTCCACCCAGCTCTGCTGTCCTTCTGCTCTGTGCTTCTCTCCTTTCATTTCCCACCCTTCTAGCAACATCTCTCTCACATTCACGCTCATCTTCCAGCTCACCCCTTACACCATCTTTCCATTTAGCTGTTTCTCCTCTGAAGCCCAGTCCAAAACACTATCACTTTTTCCATGAGTTCTTGATGTATTTTCTCTATCTACCTTTAATACCTTGTGGTGAGGATTGGAAAAGTTAATATAGGTAAAGTGTCTGCTACATAGCTTATGCCCGCGGCTGTCTATCACATACGCCATTGAACTTCCTCATCCAAAACCTTCCTTAGAGCCAATTACTGCATATCACTGAGTACTTGGTACATTTCTAATTGCCTTACAGTTACAAGATTTCTGTTTAAATTCCTTGAGGGCCAAAGCCCTGTTATATAATGTCCTCTTACCTCCCTGTCACTCAGCAAGTTAATAGAAAGTAGTCATTTAACAATTTGTGGTTGATTTCTTGGTATTATACCCAAAAGAATCAACGGTCAATTATTTGTAGATTAATAATATGATCATTATCATTGTAGTCACGAGCCAAAACAAGGACTCTGGGCATTATTTCCGGATATAAAATACATTTTGGTAGTGGTATTCAAGTATGTATGCAGCGAATGTTCTAGGTGTTCATAATAATTCACACAATAAGGAAACCACACTGAGACAGTGCAATGAAAATCTGTCTGTATTTCTTTCTTATTACCCCCTGCCTAACTTCATCCTTGTCTCTGATGGGAACAGAGTCATCTCCCAGGTGGAAACAAAGTCTTCTCTATGTGCTGAATGTCAAGCAAGGCAACAGAAGAGTTAAACAAATACACAGGAGTTGAAATAAAAATTTCCCTCTAACTTTCTTCCAGATAGTGGGAATCAAAAGAGTAACCAGAATCTCACTCTGGGTTACATTTCCGTGAGCAGATTAAAGTGGCTCTCACCTACTCAGAGCCTGCAGAGAAGGAATGAACATCCAGCCGGATGGTGCAGGGATGCTGGAATGGGTGGGGGGCAGTGGAGAGATGAGACTGCTGTTTTAAATTTTATTTGGCTTCAGTAGCCCTGCAATGAATTTGGAAAGTTAGATAATAAAGAAATGTTTCTCAACATTATTCAATATTTGAGTAAGAATCAGTGTGTGTGTGTGTGTGTGTGTGTGTGTGTGCGCGCGTGTGTGTGCATGAGAATCATAAAACAAAATCACGTATTTACAATGAATTAGGGTTGGGTAAGACTTCATGACTGAATTGATTGGGTTTTGATTTACAACGATCATAGAGTTAACTATAGTTTTTAACTGTACTTAAAATTTTCATCAACATTTACCGTCCTTTGAATAAAATGCATAATGACCACCTGTGAACAGAGGAATGATGTGCTCATGAAAAAGATCTTGCTCAGCTTCCTGGGAGTTCCTATGTATTAATTGTTCTTTTTTTGTGAGGTCAATCCTCATGGGGTGAACTTACTATTTCAGACGCATGCTAACTGACCGCTGGCCAGAGTTCAGTAGAATTTGTTTCTTACCATTAATATTACTAGGAAAGTAGTCAGCCAGTGGGTTAATTTGCTTTTAAAGTGAATATATGCACATCATTTTAAGTGTAAATTTCCGAAGAGTATATTTTCATGACAATGACATTTACATTTTTTCTTAGATGCTTTTAAATAGCTTTAGAATGTTTCTATATTACTTTTCTTGATTTGCTTTAAAATAACACTACTATAGGTGATTTTAAAGGAGAAGGAAGCAATGGCTATCTTCTAAGCCAGTGGTTCTCAACCTTTAGCTGTTCAATTCTTGACCAGGGAGCTTAAAAATACATTGTGCCAAGTCTAGTAATTACCTAGCTCTCGGGTAATTGTATCAGACTCTCAGATAATGGTTTGGGCATCAACAGACATTTAATAGCTCTCTGGGTGATTGTAATTATATTAAGAATTTACGAATGTTCATTACTTTTTTTTATATGGAATGTGATTCTCCTTCCATCTGTAATGTAATACAAACTGTAGTGTTTTCTTAGGAAATATTTTCGTATTTACCTCCCTCACATACTCTGTTGCCGTCCACTGATGGGGACACTTGGCTCTTCCTGAGATAGTCAACGCGTCCCTGCTGCCCTCTGGCCTTTTTCCAATCTCGTCCTTTCTTTCCCCCCACATCCCTCCTCACAAGCTTCTCTATGCTAGGGTGCTGCTGTGTGCGGACAGGAATTGCTGCTCCTTTGCCTGCTCTGTCAATGGCTGCTTTTATTTGGGGAAAGAGAGGGGGCTTAGCAGGAGGGAGATGAGTCAGAGGGTGGGTGTTCAGCGCGCTGGGGCCATCTGGATAAAAAGCCCCCACAGTCACAGTGGCCCATGGGATGGAGGAGCTGCCTCAGCTTTCCTTCCTGTTTCCCATCTTCCTCACGTAATTCTCGGCTGGGAAAATATGTTGTTCTTTTAACCAGTAACCAGCTCTCTTTTCTGTGTATTAAATCTGAATCATTTTAATTCCACTGCGGCTGGATGATAATCACTGAGGTGACTTTAATTATGCTGAAATACATAAGAAAGTTTCCTAAATGTCCACTTAAAGGTGATGTTTCAGAAAAAAATAAAATCTTTTAAAAAGTAAACAATAACCACTAAACTAAAAATAAAACATACATACCCCCAAATGCAGTGAAGTCTGGGAACTCAGGCATCAGGTCCCTAGTTCTTGCCTACTAATTCCAGCCCCTTGAGGGCAGGGACTAGCTTGTAATTGTATTTGCATTCCCAGCATCTAGCGTTCTGTCAGGCTGAACTATCTGGTAAATGCTAGTGGTATCAGCATGCATTTTTTTCCTCTTGGAATGATAAATTCAAGTTTTCTGGAGATGTGTCTTATTTTAATCAATGTTTAATTATAGGCATTTATCTAATTTTATTCATTTATTTTTGAAGTTAAGGGAGACATTTATTTTGTAATTTTCTACCAGCTGAATTTGGTAACATTTTTTCCAATATCTTTTTATCATCAAATACTTACTAGCTATGGTGTCCCTGAGAGGAACAAAAATGGCAACAATCAGGTTGAAAACAGAAATTTCTAGTCCTGAACATACAGAGTTCAATGGTCAGTCTATAACTGATAATTAAGAAAAAAGCAGACTATATCTAGCATAACAATTGGTGCATTTAAGTGAAGGCTCATATTTTTGTCAGAAGTAGTTAATAGTTCAAAATTGTGTTTGGGGAACCAGCAGTTAGCATAATGACTATGTCACTGGACTCCCATGTAGTCGACCGCAGTTCGCATCCCGGACCCGGTGGCTTAGAACTCACGCCGGGCGCGTGTGCGTGCATGCCCAAGATCCCGAGAGGAGAATGGAGGAGAAGGGATTGCGGCGTGGCCATCCCCCCTGGGGGGTGATTTCTCATTTTCAGTCTCTATGTCTCTCTCTGTCTGGCGAGCGCACGCGCCCTATAGCAAAAACCTCTCCAAAAAAAATTGTGTTTGATATACATCCCTGTTTATCAAAAGGGAATAAGGTAGAAAATAATGTATTCTTTTGGTCCTTGCTTTTATTGCATTTTAAATACCATTAAAGAGAGATTACACACACACACACACATATATATATAATTTTAGAGGTTTTTATCTTAGAGCATACTCCCTGAAGAGAGACAGAAACAGAGACAGTGAGAGGTGAGAGGGAAAGGGAGAAACCACCCCCTAGGGAGGATGGGCACACTGTAATCCCTTCTCCATTCTCCTCCCGGGATCTTGAGAACACACACACATGTGGCTGGTGTAAGTTTTAAAGCCACTGGGTCCAGGACTTGAACTGCAGTCAGCCATGCGGGAATCCAGTAATGTAACTGCTATGCCATCTGCTGGCCCCGAGACAGTATATTTTTAATACTATTCAAAGAGGAAAAGGGATATGGATAGAAAAAATGTGATAAACATAGAGTTGGAAAAAATACTTGGGGTTGCTAGAGTTTTAAGTTCAACACATACTGTACAGGGAGGTGAGGTGTTTGAGAAATGCAATGACAGATTGTTCATGTATTTAGTTTTATCATGGTTTTCAATGTGCAATTCTTGATAGCCTATGCAAAAGTATTTTCTTTTTTATTGTATGATTTTCATTTACATTGTCATTGTGTAGCTTTATAGCATATAAAAAGGTTTTCCAAAGTGTGCATGCAGTGCATGCCAGTCAAGTCAGAGACATCACCACAAACATCATGCTCAACAGGTAACTTGCCATTCTCGTGTCTGGTACATGTTTTTTTCCCGAGCCCCTTCCATGCAGCCCCTACCAATCACCATTAGTTACTATCATTCCTACCTAACAATGTTCTAGGGGGTCAAAAGCATTGATCAAAATCAACTTTCAATAGTCACTAGGTATCAAAACCAACATCCAACACAGATAATCTGAGTCCAGATTTAGTGCTCTGACAACCCCAGCTCTGGGCGTAGGTGGCCACCGGGACTACATTAGTGAGCTATGAATATGGAAGGGAGCATTGCTGGCTTGCTAGAAGGGCAATGGCAGGTCTTTGAGAAACTCCCAGTGGTTTGGCATCAACACTGGCTAGTCACAGAGTAGCTCCTGGGCGAACAGCATGGTTGTAATCTGGGAACTTACTGAACAAGACACCTGGAGCCACACCACAGACCCTCATACTCCAGAATCTGCATTTTAAACAAGATTCCTATGCAAACATCATGCACTCGAGAGTATGAAAAACGGTAGGGTTAGCATTCCCGATGTGAAATCAGGGCACTTCAGTTCAGTCTCAGCCCTGCCACAGACTAGCGTGGTACTTTAAGTAGGTTACCCAACTTTTTGGAGTACCAGTTTCTTCATCTGTAAATTGGGGATGATAATCTGTATTTTTAGAGGTTATTGTAATGCTTACCTGAATGAAAAAATGCCTGGACCCCATCAGGAATTTAGAAAATGAATAGTGGCCACGTGCGAATCCAGGCGTACGTAATGGAGCTCAGGCACTCGGTTTGTTGAGCTAGCAATTTCCTGATTATGTTGCACAAAGAAATACCTGTGTTGGAATCCATTTAAATGAAGTTTTCTGGTATATCCACATTTTTATGCCCTAGAGATTTGCTTCAGAATTATTCTCAGCAGAGCAATTATAGGTGAGGCTGCCCTATAATGAGATATCTTTGCTACTTCATTAAATAAACCCCCTGGAATGGGCTCCAAAATGGACCTGCCTCATACCAAATTCCATTATCCTGGGAGTAATCTCATAAGAAGGCCCTGGTATGGCTGCAATCGCCCTGGATACCTAACGTTTACCATAAAGAGAAGGCGTTCTAGAACAGCGATTCCCAAAAGCTGGTTCTTAGACCAATGCTTCACTTGTATTTCCAAGGAGAAATAAAAATAAGACAACTTAGCTTTTGTAAAATTAGGCTATAAACTGCTTTAAAAATATCCTTTCTTCTGAGAGTATGACCTTTTTCAGTTTCTTTTTCTTTCTTTCTGCTCTTTTGATGTTAAACCCATCAGTCTTCTAGGAAGTCACGGTTGTAATAGACAGTGATTTCTGTCATGTTTTTGCATAATACAGAGACAATGTCAGCCACCCCCCTTTTTTGGTTGTTTTAAATTTTACTGGTGTTTGAAATCCAAAAATTCTCAACTAGAGTTAGAAAACACCTGCTTAAAGAGAAGTATTTTCTATGAAGTCGGGGCTGGGCTGAGGAGCCCCTCAAACTGCACTGTGTGTGTAGACTCTGTCAAAATGCAGCTTCAGGTTCTGCAGACCTGGCCCAGTCTTCAGTTCTGGATGTCCAACCCACTCACTACGCCAGTAGCTAAAGCGCGGCGGACAGGGTAAGAGCTCTGCCACCAGACCGCCCGTGTTCAAGTGCAGGCTTTCCCACTTCTGCCTGATGACCCCTGAGCACGTTACGCCCCCTCCCTACTCCCCAGCTTTCTCACTGGTGGCACAATCATCATAGCCCTTTCTCATATGCTTGTTGTGAGGACAAAATGCAATAACGAATGTAAATATTCCCAGAATGTAAAATACAGTACCTGACACATTGAAAGCGCTCCATAAATGTGAGTTATTACTTTAACTTCACAGACCAGTGACTAGAGCACCAAGATATTTAAAAAAGGTTAGCACCTCAAGGGTTCCTACGTGATAAAAACAGAAGAATTGGAAGTTCTGGTGGGTGGGGGCTAAGCCTTGTTCTCTCTTGTCTGACTTGCTCAGTGGGATTGTTAGAAGCCCTGAGTCCTGAAGGGTTCAGACAGAGGTGTCTTAATTGAAAAGCTGGAAGCCTCTTAATGACTAAGATCCTAGGACTGAGATTGAAACGATGCTATTGTTTAGGTTGCATGCCATAAGCTTAGAAGACATTTTGTTTTTCCCATTAGCGACAAGAATTGTCTGATTACTATGTTCTCCATCCTTTATGTTATCCTAAGTCTTCACTAATTATTATTATTCTGCTCATGGAAGTGTAGCTGGAATGTTTACCAATTAAAACTTTTTATTGACAGCCCAGCCATTTATTGAATAGCGGCGTTGATTGCCCACCTGCAAATACAACTGCGGGAGGCCAGGGTTAGACTTTTCCCGATGGAACTCCTTCTGTCTCTATAGTGGGTGAATCTGTATAGCTGTCTTCTGAAAGTGACAGAGGACAGGAGCTAGGCATGGAGATATGACTCGATAGGAAGCCACCTCTTCATCGACAGCTGCCCTTTGCTCTACCAGGGGCAACCAGAGCAAAGAGTGACTCATTTTAATACAACTTGAGCAAGACTGATGAGTTCGTCGCAGTGCTAAGGGCTAATCCTCCCTAACACAGTATAAACAAAGCATATAAAAATAAGTGATTTCATCCATTGTATTTAAATAAATGCCTGCTATGTTCTGAAATTCTCAAAGACTAAAGACGCTTTTTGGAAGTTAAGATTGTTGTCTTCTGGCTCACTGCCTATCTTTATCTTGATCATTACAAAAGATTATCATCAATGTACCAATGTATTATAGTTAGTTACTATGTTATCAAAACATTGACTGCAGTTCAAGTCCCAGACAGAGAGACAGACAGCGAGGGAAGATGGCCCTGCCGCAAGCCCTTCTCCTCCATTTTCCTCTTGGGATCTTGGGCACACATGCATACTCATCCAGTGTGAGTGTTTTTAGGCACCAGGGCTAGGACTCGAACCATGATCGACTATGTGGGAGTCCAGTGATGTAACCATTACACCATCTGCTGGTCCCCCAGATACTGTTATTTTGGGTTTTCTGTCACTGGTGGCCACACCTAATCCTAGTTGACACACACTCAGATATTTGCTTACGTTCGGTCTTTGCAGCACGACCATTGGCCCTATGCCTCGATCACAGCCACGCATTCCATCACATCCCAGCCACATTCGGACCGAGGGAAGGCAGAACTGCATTCAATAATATCAAAGAACACTTAGTGTCGGAGGAATTAAATGTAAAAGTTAAATTCAGGAGGAGAAGGGTTAAAGAAACCACAAATCTTTTTTATTCCTAATAGCTTTGATTTATTAAGAGATATTCTAGGTAAGATTTCAAAGTTAACTCTCAAGGTAATTAGACAAAAGCTAGGCCAGATGTCTACACTGAATTCTGGTCTCAAAATAATTACCTTTGTTAATTACCAGTAATTAGTGTCAGCATACAAAACTTTCCTAAAAACCCTGAGAGAGAGAGAAAGAGAGAGAGTTAGAGAAGTAGGAAGAGAGAGAGAATATGAGAATATGAACACAAGCCTTTTCTTGAGGTTAACAAGACCTGATTCAAATTTGGTTTGGAATACTAGGTTTTATAAAAGATCAAATATTTTCTTTCAGTTAGTTCAGGTATCTTTTGCTCCTACTTAGACTTAATTCGAAATGTTGATAGCATCTGTTCTTATATTCTCTCTCTCTTTTATTCACTACCAAAATTATTATTTTCTTTACCTGTACAACTATACCTTTACAACTCTTTCCATAAGAAAAGAAAAATAATCTAGCTAAAAATTGCCCTAGTAGATGTACTTTGTGTTCTTCATGAAGTTTTTCTTTTCTGTCTTTTCTTTTCTTTCTTCCTTTTTTTTTTTTTTTTGAGTTTTTTGCTATAGGGCACTTGTGCTTGCCAGAGGGACAGAAAGTGAGAAATCACCCCCAGGGGGGATGGCCACACTGCAGTCCCTTCTCCTCCATTCTCCTCTCTGGATCTTGGGCACGCACACACACGCGTGCGCCCGGTGTGAGTTTAAGCCACTGGGTCTAGGACTCGAACCGCGGTCGACTACATGGGAGTCCAGCCACATAGCCATTACGCCAACTGCTGGTCCCCCATTTCCTGTTCTTTTCTTGGCCAGAGGCTGCTGGACTTTCGCTCCTAGGAGAGCAGAAGGCTCTCTTGGTGGTTTGTGGAGAACCTAGATTTTCCCAGTGCTTATTGCATTGCTTAGAAATTTGCGTAGTGTCACACTTCCTTTTTTTCTTTGTATAGATAACCCTTTATGAGAACAGAACTATTTATGGATGCATCTATTTGCCCACTCCCTCCTCATTTCATATTTGTTTGGGGCCTTCTTTGCTGTGCTCAGTTTCTTTTTAATATTTAGGGGCACCATTGTCTGGTATTGCCCATTATAACTCATCGGAGATGCAGGCATTTTGGCCTGCAAGTACCAGTGGGAATATGTCACCCTTTAAATCCCCACCACATTGTGTCACATTTGATTCCCACCCACCTGCATCCCCCCACGGTCAATCCACTACACCTTTATGCCATTTCTACTTAAATGTTGACTGCTTTGTCTCCCTCACCAGACAGAAGGGAAGAGCCATGTTTTCTCTCGTTTTTAAAGTGGCCTAAACTTAGCGGACATACCTAGGATGCATGGAACGATTGAGGACTTATCTGTAGGTATGGAATATGCGTTCACAGACATTGCCAGGCCAGAGGGGCCCTTAGTCACACATGTTGGTCCTTCTAAGGGGTCACAAGATAAGGTATTAGGTTGTAGGAAAAGTCGTGATGTATTTTCCTATGTTTGTCTATGCAAAAATGTGTCATGACTTTCAGACCACCCAACAGTTTTTCTCACTACAGAATTTGTGCTTTACTGGTGATTCTCGGGTTTGCTTTTGTCCGTGGTCTATTGTTACTCAAGCTATTGAGCAACTTACCTGATTGCAGATAGAAAAATATTATTCACAAACCTTACTAGGATGGGAAGGAAAGTGAAGTTTGATGATAAAGAACAATAGTTTTATTTTGCTTTTTAAAAAGTATCATGTATAAAGGATTGACTCATGCTGAGAAATACAGATGTTTCTGCTTAGGCATGAGTACTAGCCATCGAAGGGGACCGTTCATGTACTTAGGAAGTGCCTGTTTCTAGAGAACCCCCATTCTACCCATCACTGCTGCACTAAACCCTGATGGCTTTTAGGGGTATACATGTAAATTATAAAGCCAACTGCATTTTTAAATGTATGTTTCCACTCACTGCAAGGTTTAACAGACAAAAAGCTTGATGCATGCTTTAGGGGTTATTTCTGTATGTCAAATGCACACAGACACACTCATATATAGGCATATCTTATTGGCTTTAGGTAAATGGGAACCACATAACCCGGTGCCATTAAATATTTGTGCCCCAGGACCACTGTCCACTCCAGTACGATCAGAACCACTCTGTGTAATTTTAACCTTCCCTTCCACAACTTCCTGTCAGCAATCTATGTTTCCTTTCATCTCATACCTCAAGCGCTGTTCTGAACTGCCCTGCGGCCACGGCGTATTTCTTCTGTCGATAGCAAGAGCTGGCGTCCTTCAGCGCCACCTGAAGCCATTTGTCAATCTGAGGCAGAGAGCTGACGTGAGGCACGCTCACAGGGTCGGCCGTGGCAGCCGCTGGACACGTTGGCGGAGCCCCAGTGGACGAGAGGGACTCGACAAACTCATAGCTCACGTACTCTTCGTCCACGTAGACCAGCTTGGTCTCCACATCCATTACGTTCTTGAGAGGGATGTGAGGCAGAGGCATGGCAAGGAACGGGTGCTCAAACTCCGCGACCCTCGCCTCCTTCTTTCCCACCAGCTTTTCCTCACCTTCCGCCTTCCGTTTAAAGGCCACTTTCTCTAAATCATTGCTTTGCCTTTCTTTGATGCTCTTCGCCATTTTTGTTCTCTCAGTGGTGGCTTCTACCTGTCTGTCTGCACTGGTTTTCTTCGCCTCTCGTGGCGGTTCCAGGATGCTAAATGGGTTTGCTAAGCCGGACATTTTCTTGCTCGTGTTTATCTTTGGAACGGGCTGATCATGATGGACTCCACTCACTGTATTCTCCAAACTCCTACTGCTTCCTGAATCCATTGACCCCACCTAAAACTCCTGTAGTGTTGAGAAAAGGGAACATAATCAAAACAGTTTTTCGAAATTCCAGTGGTTTAAACTATAATCAAATTCATTTACAACAGGGCTTTGTTCATTATAGGCATTTATTGCCTGGGAAGTAAAACTGTTTACGTCATTTGCTGAGTGTTTTACTAGGCAGTGTATGCCTCAGTACCAAAACTCGACAAGTAAGAATTTGTTGAAAACATATCTAGACGCCGTCTTAAAAAATAATCATCTATAGCTGAACGACATGGAATGAATGTTTTTATGGGGGACCCAAACTCATTCAATAAGAAAATCTTATACATAGCCACCCAGGAGAAAAAGACCTAAAAAAAATCCATCTCAATATTAATTTCCTCAGGAAGGCAGGTGGTCTAGAACTCATTATAAAATACACTGCTAACCTTCATAACAGACCTGGGAGTCTAAAGAAGCCACAGCTGCTTCCACTAAAAAGCTTCCAGAAATGCTGTGAGTGCATGGTTTCCTCCCTTTCTTTCTTCTATCGAAAATGAAAATCTCAAGTTTGAACAGCTTTTAAGACAACTATCGTTCAGAACAAACTTTAAAGCACAAGAACATGACCTTCGACCTCATGGCACTGTGGAGGCACATGCTGACCTTGAGTCTACTGAATTCATTTGAGCAGCATTCTTATCAATATGGTATAGTACATAAAGATGAGACATTTCCTAAAGCACTAATGTTCAAAACAGATAGCTGATAGTCTTTTGATTCAAATTTTTCTGCATACTAGCTCTATTTCTATGTTTGTTTCAAAATATAAAATGTTTTAAGAGCTAATAATTACTTAGTATGGTTGGTTCCCATTTTTCAAGACTCTTACCTATCCTACCTGTCCTTAAAATGACTCTGTGGGGTAAATAGGAATGAGGCCAACCCATTTTGCCAAGAAACTAAGTGATAGATGGAGCTGCTTTTCCAAGGCCACGCTGCTGGTCATTGGCAGAGCCTGCCCATTTGGGCTGCTGTTTCCTCCCTGGGACTGCCGCTGCCCAGCTCTGAGCCTGGCGTGCTTCCTCAGCAGCACGCTGCTCTTTAGGACAGCTAATAAACTCACATCAGACCTCAGAGAGATGAGGAAACAGCAAGAAGGGAGGGCCGAGTATGAGGAGAGGAGAGCAATGAGACAAAGCCTAACAATTGTGCTTCTTGTCATCTACAACGATGGTGCCTGAGTCTTTAGTATCTTCTCAAAGCTTATAATTTTGTGAATGTTGTATATGATCTTTTTTTGTTTGTTTGTTTTTAAAGATAGCCATTCACTTTTAGAAGTTTTAAAACCTGCTATATTGTCACCCAGTAGATCTCTAAGGAAAGTAAAGGAACACATGAAATGGGACCCGAGGCTCCAACCTTTGAAGGACTTTGCCCCCTTTATCGTTGTGTCATCCGAAAAAATTTAAGGTCACATGTGAACATAACAACAGCAAAACTATTGCGACAGTATTAACTTATAAGAAAGATCAAATTTTAATCGTTCCCATTAATGGCCATTTTGGTCATTAGTTGGTGAAAGTTCAGTACTAGAATATTATTTCCCCTGTGATTTATACTGACATGATGGAGTTGTGTTTTTATGGGATGAAAAACACCTAAAAGGTCAAAGCTGTTGTCAGTCCATGTCACGCCCAGTTTTGGAGAGCGACATGGATGCGGGTCACAAGCCCACCCACACAGCTTTACTGGGGGCAAGACTCTTCTTGGAATCACTGCCGGCATCCAATACAACTTTCAGACCACTAACGTGGCCATGCAGGGCGGCGAGGGAGACCCGTCTTCACCATCCCCGACCTTCTGTCTTTTCTCGTACTACCTATGATTTAGATGGAGTAAAACTCAGCTTCAGCTCTTGAGTCCAGACCGCTGGTGGATGGACACTCTGGATATGCAGCTCTACCAGTTACTTACTTGTATTTATTTTTTAAATTATTATCATTGTTATTATTGTTATTTTTAGAGGTTTTTGCCTTGGAGCACATGCACTTGCTGGAGAGAGAGAGAAAACACAGTGAGAGGGAAAGTGAGAAATCACCCCCTGGGGGGATGGCCTTGCCACAATCCCTTCTCCTCCACTCTCCTCCTGGGATCTTGGGCACGCACGCACAAGTGCCTGGCATGATTTTCAAGCCACCAGGTGCAGGACTTGAATTGCTGTTGGCCATGTGGGAGTCCAGCAATGTAACTGCTCTATCATCTGCTGGTGCCCCAGTTAGTTATTTGGAGTAGCAGAGATGCAACTCTTGAAACTTAAGCTCAAAATACTTGGCTTTAAGGACCTATGATTTATATTCATTCTTACAATAGACTGTAAAAATGCAAACAAGAAATGGCGGGTGATGGTGAGTTATTCTTCCAGAATGCTCTGGGTGCTGCCAGATAGCTTATCTAAACTCTATTTCAAGCACCAGAGGTTAAAACATCACAGTAACTTGGTCAGTTGTTAGTAACTATTTTTTTTTAGCTTCTACAGTAGCATTATCTGCCTTTGCTGCATTTATTTTATGCCCTTGAATGCATATAAATATACAAAATTATTCTTAGGACTATTTCTTCTGGAGAGTACTTTTTTTTGTCCTTTTTCCTTCCCTCTTTCTCCCTCTCCTTATTCGTTTTCACACTCCCCACCCTATTCGTTCTCTTAACTGGCCCATACCCTAAGCCTTTCTCTCTCTGCAAAATGGAATGGTTTATTGTTATTAAGAAACAGGCTTTGGGACTAGCAGATGGTGTAATGGTTACATCGCTGGATTCCCAAGTAGTACACCACGGTTTGAGTCCCAGACCTGGTGGCTTGAAACTCCTGCCAGATTCATGTCTGTGTATGTCCAAGATTCCAAGAGGAGAATGGAGGAGAGGGGACTGTGGTGTGGCCATCTCCCCTGTAAGGTGATTTTTCGCTTTCTGTCTCTGTCTCTGTCCATCTTTCTGGTGAGCATACGCACTGTATAGCAAAAATCTTTCTAAAGAAACAGAAGAAGAAAGAAACAGGCTTTTGGGTACTTTTCCATCAGTCCTTAAGCCTCTGTTTAAATATCACACATTGGGGACCAGCAGATGACATAGTGGTTACATTGCTGGACTCCCACATGGCCAACTGTGGTTCGAATCCTGGACCTGGTGGCTGGGTGCATGTGTTTGCATGCCTAAGAACCTGGTAGGAGAAGATATTGCAGCATGGTCATCCCCCCGGGAGGGTGATTTCTCACTTTCCCTCTCCCTGCCTCTGACTCTTTCTCTCTCCAGTGAGTACCCAGGCCCTAGAGCAAAAACTTCTTAAAAAAGAAAATCGCATTTTGGTCTTCAGTGTAGTTTTATACAAGAAACAATAGCAGAGGGAAAAATGTGCATATGGTGCACACGGAGAGCTCAGAGGGAATAAATATGTAAGCAAATGTTGAGCTTGCAGACATCTGGAAGAACAATTATTCCAAACTTGTCAAAGGAACAAAAATTCACCCCCCACCCCCTAAATCTAGAATGAATGTCTAAAAAGCGCCCTAAATACACATGCTGAAAAAGTACAGCCAAACCCAACCAATATTTTTCAGTGCTGGTTGCAAATCAAGTGACTTCACGATCAGATATAGAGCCAATTGCTTATATGAAAAGTACTGCATGTGTACAGATGGCTTATGGAGCTGCTTGGTTATAGCTTTATTAAAAATGATAAAACTAGGGGGTCAGCAGGTGGCGTGATGGTTAAGGCGGCTGGACTCCCACATGGCTGACCATGGTTTGAGTCCCAGACCTGGCAGCTTGCTTTCTCACTTTCCTTCTTTCTCTGTCTCTCTCTGGTCAACGTCAATAAAATAAATAAATAGATAAATAAATAAATAAATAAATAAATAAAATAATGACAATGAATAAAATAATTCTTTAAAAAACAAAATGATAAAACTCTATAAATGTAATCTGGAATTCAAGACCTTGCGCCACCTAGGCCAAGTACGTTTCCAGCCTTACTGACTACTCTTTCTGTAAACTACCCTGAAGTCAAGCGGAACTTCTTGTTGCTTTCAGTCTGTCTACCAAGAATTCTCCACCTTCCTGTCCTACCTGCTCAAACCTAGCCCAGCATTATCCATCTCTACCTCCTCAAAATACCGACAGCTTTTATAGCACTTATTTTTTATTAGACATTGCAGTTATGCCTGAATGATTTATTTCTTCCAATAAGCTCCCTAAAAGCAGAAATATGCTTTTACTAATCTTGACATTAGTTCAGTCCTTTGCATAGAGAAGGCATTCAACATATGTTGATCAATATGAATTCTGCGGATCAAAGGCTAATTTACTGGGACTAGCAGATGGTGTAATGGTTACATCGCTGGATTCCCAAGTAGTACACCACGGTTTGAGTCCCAGACCTGGTGGCTTGAAACTCCTGCCAGATTCATGTCTGTGTATGTCCAAGATTCCAAGAGGAGAATGGAGGAGAGGGGACTGTGGTGTGGCCATCTCCCCTGTAAGGTGATTTTTCGCTTTCTGTCTCTGTCTCTGTCCATCTTTCTGGTGAGCATACGCACTGTATAGCAAAAATCTTTCTAAAGAAACAGAAGAAGAAAGAAACAGGCTTTTGGGTACTTTTCCATCAGTCCTTAAGCCTCTGTTTAAATATCACACATTGGGGACCAGCAGATGACATAGTGGTTACATTGCTGGACTCCCACATGGCCAACTGTGGTTCGAATCCTGGACCTGGTGGCTGGGTGCATGTGTTTGCATGCCTAAGAACCTGGTAGGAGAAGATATTGCAGCATGGTCATCCCCCCGGGAGGGTGATTTCTCACTTTCCCTCTCCCTGCCTCTGACTCTTTCTCTCTCCAGTGAGTACCCAGGCCCTAGAGCAAAAACTTCTTAAAAAAGAAAATCGCATTTTGGTCTTCAGTGTAGTTTTATACAAGAAACAATAGCAGAGGGAAAAATGTGCATATGGTGCACACGGAGAGCTCAGAGGGAATAAATATGTAAGCAAATGTTGAGCTTGCAGACATCTGGAAGAACAATTATTCCAAACTTGTCAAAGGAACAAAAATTCACCCCCCACCCCCTAAATCTAGAATGAATGTCTAAAAAGCGCCCTAAATACACATGCTGAAAAAGTACAGCCAAACCCAACCAATATTTTTCAGTGCTGGTTGCAAATCAAGTGACTTCACGATCAGATATAGAGCCAATTGCTTATATGAAAAGTACTGCATGTGTACAGATGGCTTATGGAGCTGCTTGGTTATAGCTTTATTAAAAATGATAAAACTAGGGGGTCAGCAGGTGGCGTGATGGTTAAGGCGGGTGGGCTCCCACATGGCTGACCATGGTTTGAGTCCCAGACCTGGCAGCTTGCTTTCTCACTTTCCTTCTTTCTCTGTCTCTCTCTGGTCAACGTCAATAAAATAAATAAATAGATAAATAAATAAATAAATAAATAAATAAAATAATGACAATGAATAAAATAATTCTTTAAAAAACAAAATGATAAAACTCTATAAATGTAATCTGGAATTCAAGACCTTGCGCCACCTAGGCCAAGTACGTTTCCAGCCTTACTGACTACTCTTTCTGTAAACTACCCTGAAGTCAAGCGGAACTTCTTGTTGCTTTCAGTCTGTCTACCAAGAATTCTCCACCTTCCTGTCCTACCTGCTCAAACCTAGCCCAGCATTATCCATCTCTACCTCCTCAAAATACCGACAGCTTTTATAGCACTTATTTTTTATTAGACATTGCAGTTATGCCTGAATGATTTATTTCTTCCAATAAGCTCCCTAAAAGCAGAAATATGCTTTTACTAATCTTGACATTAGTTCAGTCCTTTGCATAGAGAAGGCATTCAACATATGTTGATCAATATGAATTCTGCGGATCAAAGGCTAATTTACACATTTTAAGAGAAACAGAATTGGAATTTTTAAAGGTATGGCTTATAACTTTGAAAAAGTTGTTTCTGAAGGGTTTTGCTTTTTCTGTTGTTTTGTTTTAAATCTGGCCCTGAGTAAAGTACATTTTCTCCTTTGATAGTTCGAGTGAAACATGTAAGAGCTAGATTTAAACTATCAGCTTTTTGATTTTTTTTTAGTAGTGGAGTTGATTAACATGGCATTAGCCAGTGTTCCTGAGGCACTGAGCTACACTTTAGTCACTACTTCAATAAAAATACTTTTAGAGAAAACTATAAAACAATCGTTACGCATGTCAAAGAAGTGTTTGCTGATAATGTTCTAGAAAAATGCCCATTCTTTAATTTAGAAGGTAGTACTAAGACTGACTTCCTCCTAGAGACAGGCCTTCAAAACAGATCTCCAGAAAATACCCATATGAAACATTTGAACAATCTTCAAGGCTTCATAAAAAGGCAGGGGCAATAAACAAAGAGAGGCTAATGTCCAGTCACTTCCAGCAGGTAACCATTTCAAATGCATCCAGTGAATTTGCAACACAGTTATTTGCCCCCTGACACACACAGGCATTTCATCAAGCATTGTGCTCTATGTAGGAGTTTCTATCGCTTTATACATTCAATCAGTGGTTTACGTGGTTAATAGCACCACAAATTGTTAGATTTTCGATTGAAATAGGCAGTTCAAACATGGGCAATTCAGAAAGAGAGAATCCTTAAAAATGTGCTCTCTGAAACATTCAACATCACAGTTGCTATGGTTTTCTTTCTTTAAAAAAAAGATCTAATTTTAGCCTGCTGTTAAATGTAACCAGAGACATGAAGAGGAAAAACATTTTGCTTGTTAGTCTACCGGTACACCTTGATATTAAAAAAAAAAAAAATCACACACACACACAACTTCAAAATATTTCTCCTCGTTTAATGAGCACCTACTATGAGCAAGGTGCTGTGTGATAATATGAAAGAAAATAAAGACAGGCTCTCAGTGTTCTCAGGCTCATCACTAGAGGCAGGGCTGCAGGCTGTGGGGAGAAGTTGCATGGATCCATGGCTGTAAGAGGAAATCTCTCTTACTAGGCTGCGAACCGCTGGAGAGGCAGACACGTATCACTCCTTTTCTTTATTGATGTGTAGTTCCCAGAGAGGCTCGTAATTCACCCGCATAGCACATTTGTTCTTAGAAGGAATGTATGGCTGAGGGCCCATGTGCTGCTGCATGATGGTAGCAATGACAGGCATGCTTCCATGAGACCTAGAACTGACGGAGTTTCAAGATACTTAGGAAGGCTTTTTAAGAGAGACGGAATGAGAAGTGTTCCTATGCAAGCAACTTCCCCTCTTTTATCCAAGTACCTGTAAGGAATGGTGCACTGTTATCAGGAGGGAGAGGTAACCTTGGCTGATGGTGCTTGTTACGAGGTACAGTAAAGGCCCAGCCATAGATGCACAGGCAGCCGGTCACCCCGTAGAAGGCAGGCACCATATTGGTCCAGGCTCAGTTCCCAGACCAACTTGGCACATGTGTGTCTGTGGTCTTGATCGGCTGGGAGGCTGGGACCAGGGATTGCAGCATGGACAGAGCGTAACAGGGAGGCATGCCTCTCTTTCTCCTTCTCTCCCTCCTGCATGTTCTTTCTCTTCCATAAGACAAAAGGAAGAGAAAAAAAACACAAAACCAACCATCTCATTTAGAATGACATAAACAATAATGACAACCAACATTTTGCAATATTATTTCACTGGATCTCATTGTTTCTCACAGCAGTTCCTTTGGCTAGATATTATCAGCATTATTTTACTAATGGAAAAACCATGAGTCTAAACCACTTGAACGAGATCACCAAGAAATGTTTTCAGATTGAAGACCTGGACCCAGGATATATGATGGCAAATCCAATGACTTTCATGTCACAGAATAATAAATTCCTCTTCATTGCATCCCAAGTTGACTGGTAATTTTACTTTCCTTATTTTAAATAATACATTTAAAAATTTTAATAGCCAAGTATTCAACTTTACTGCTACTGTTACTGGTTGGGACTGCCTTTAAAGTGGGATCAAAATAAACAGAAGATTTATGGTCAACCAGAGTATATGGACCAACTTTGTTGAGCAAGGCTTTGCCTTTAAGTGTCTCTAAAGACCGTTAGTTGCAGATGTGATGATGACCCTGTTACATTCTGTAGCCATTGAATTTAGAGAAAAACGATGTGGACGTAAAAATTCCACGGACTCCAGACACTTCAAACTTAAACTTGCCGAACCATTTGCTGATCGTTAAGTCACCCAATGGAAATAATGGCCTCGAAATGATCGTGCTTTTTTTGTCCCTGGAGTACCATCTACAGTCGCCACGTGGGCGGGAGAGAGCATTCGAGGAGGACTTCATCATGGTCTTCCATCGTGAACTAAGTGGTAGTTCAGAGTGGCAGGGAGGTTTGCTTTCTCTGTTTGTTATTTATTAACTGTATGTTCTAAGAGAAAGTGTCAATCTCCTTAGATGGTACCTTCCTTCTCTGAATTGGGGGTGACTGCATTCATGAGAATCGAACGGGTGGTTTCTGATCCAGCACTTGCAGGAGGTGGTTTGGTGATCCTCACGCAGCTTCTTCAATAGGCTCTTTCTAAGACCAAATCTCTTTGTGGAGATCCCACCCCTCCGTGTCCTCTCAACCACTTAGCTCCCGCAGGGCCGCCTTCCCATAGCACCGCTTCTCTCCTTGCCATTTGATTAACCCTGTGGAGGCAGACGCTGATCCCGCAACTCTTTTCTTCTGAGCAGAGCAGGCACAATGACACCTTTGACTCCACGTCCCCTTTCTGCTGCCATCCCGGTCACCACTGCACTCCACTGCACGACGGCTGAGAGTCGCTCTTTGCTCTCTGTCGTCACGTTTCCATTACACGCTTCCTCCACAGTCCACTCTCTTTAGGCTTGCTCTCTGTCAGTCTTCTTCTTTTTTCATAGAGAAATTTTTGCTGTTGGGTGTGTGCACTTGCCAGAAAGCCAAGAGAGACAGAGAAAGAGAGAGAGAGAAAGAGAGAGAGAGAGAGAAACCAAGAAATCAACCTCTAGCAGCAATGACCATGCTACAATCCCTTCTCCTTCATTCTCTTCTTGGGCTCTTGGTCATGCACGCACACATACCTGGCATGAGTTTCAAGCTGTCAGGTCTTGGGCTCGAACTGCAGTTGACTATGTGGGAGTCCTGCGAGGCAGCCTTTATGCCATCCGCTGCCCCCTGCTTTTACAGGTGGCTAGTGAGCTAATTCCATAGCTAGCCCTAGCTTCCTATCTGCCAGAATTCTCAGCAGCAGCCTTCACAGTTGGCACACCCTCTTTAGGGGACCCATTCTTACCTGCTACTGTGACATCCTGCTCTTCCAGTTTCCCTGTTACTCCACCTACTCCTCATTCTCAAGCTCCTGGGTGGGCGGCTCTTTGTTCCACTCACGGACTAAATCCTGGAGCCCCTCCTCTCCCCATGTATCCTCTCCTGCAGAGAGAAGGATGCTCTTGTACATTCCCCTTGGTCTCACACCCTATTACAGGCTTCGAGCTCCTGGTGTTCACAGCTCTAGGGCTAAGACACTCCTAAAAGCTCAAAACTGAGTGCTCACTGTCTGACATCTCCACTTGGATTATCTTAATTTTACTTTCCTTATTTTAAATAATACATTTAAAAATTTTAATAGCCAAGTATTCAACTTTACTGCTACTGTTACTGGTTGGGACTGCCTTTAAAGTGGGATCAAAATAAACAGAAGATTTATGGTCAACCAGAGTATATGGACCAACTTTGTTGAGCAAGGCTTTGCCTTTAAGTGTCTCTAAAGACCGTTAGTTGCAGATGTGATGATGACCCTGTTACATTCTGTAGCCATTGAATTTAGAGAAAAACGATGTGGACGTAAAAATTCCACGGACTCCAGACACTTCAAACTTAAACTTGCCGAACCATTTGCTGATCGTTAAGTCACCCAATGGAAATAATGGCCTCGAAATGATCGTGCTTTTTTTGTCCCTGGAGTACCATTGACAGTCGCCACGTGGGCGGGAGAGAGCATTCGAGGAGGACTTCATCATGGTCTTCCATCGTGAACTAAGTGGTAGTTCAGAGTGGCAGGGAGGTTTGCTTTCTCTGTTTGTTATTTATTAACTGTATGTTCTAAGAGAAAGTGTCAATCTCCTTAGATGGTACCTTCCTTCTCTGAATTGGGGGTGACTGCATTCATGAGAATCGAACGGGTGGTTTCTGATCCAGCACTTGCAGGAGGTGGTTTGGTGATCCTCACGCAGCTTCTTCAATAGGCTCTTTCTAAGACCAAATCTCTTTGTGGAGATCCCACCCCTCCGTGTCCTCTCAACCACTTAGCTCCCGCAGGGCCGCCTTCCCATAGCACCGCTTCTCTCCTTGCCATTTGATTAACCCTGTGGAGGCAGACGCTGATCCCGCAACTCTTTTCTTCTGAGCAGAGCAGGCACAATGACACCTTTGACTCCACGTCCCCTTTCTGCTGCCATCCCGGTCACCACTGCACTCCACTGCACGACGGCTGAGAGTCGCTCTTTGCTCTCTGTCGTCACGTTTCCATTACACGCTTCCTCCACAGTCCACTCTCTTTAGGCTTGCTCTCTGTCAGTCTTCTTCTTTTTTCATAGAGAAATTTTTGCTGTTGGGTGTGTGCACTTGCCAGAAAGCCAAGAGAGACAGAGAAAGAGAGAGAGAGAAAGAGAGAGAGAGAGAGAAACCAAGAAATCAACCTCTAGCAGCAATGACCATGCTACAATCCCTTCTCCTTCATTCTCTTCTTGGGCTCTTGGTCATGCACGCACACATACCTGGCATGAGTTTCAAGCTGTCAGGTCTTGGGCTCGAACTGCAGTTGACTATGTGGGAGTCCTGCGAGGCAGCCTTTATGCCATCCGCTGCCCCCTGCTTTTACAGGTGGCTAGTGAGCTAATTCCATAGCTAGCCCTAGCTTCCTATCTGCCAGAATTCTCAGCAGCAGCCTTCACAGTTGGCACACCCTCTTTAGGGGACCCATTCTTACCTGCTACTGTGACATCCTGCTCTTCCAGTTTCCCTGTTACTCCACCTACTCCTCATTCTCAAGCTCCTGGGTGGGCGGCTCTTTGTTCCACTCAAGGACTCAATCCTGGAGCCCCTCCTCTCCCCATGTATCCTCTCCTGCAGAGAGAAGGATGCTCTTGTACATTCCCCTTGGTCTCACACCCTATTACAGGCTTCGAGCTCCTGGTGTTCACAGCTCTAGGGCTAAGACACTCCTAAAAGCTCAAAACTGAGTGCTCACTGTCTGACATCTCCACTTGGATTATCTAATACACATTTTTTAAAGAAAATTCAAAGACAGATCTCTTAATTTCTAATCCTTTCACATTGTCCCTGCCCCCATCCCAGTACCTGCCACCCACATCTATCCAGTGGGCCAGGACACAGCTTTATGGGTTGTCACTGAGTCACTGAACCCCCATTCTACCGTACATCATCTGGTCCCCCCGACCTTTTCTTTGAAAGGTCTCTTTACACATCTGCGACGGTCCCCTCCTCCAAGCCCCACGCCCTCCTGCCTGCATTACGTCAGATGCTTCCTCACAATCAGACAGCAGCCCAAGTCATTCTTTTAAATAAAAAATCAGATGCCACTTCACACTCGCTAAGAACCTTTCAATGGCTGCCCATGCCGCCTAGAATAGAATACGACCCCAGATGCCTCTGTTCCCACCCCAAATCCATCGCGTCTTTTCCCCTTGTCTCCCGTGCTCCAGCCACCTGCCATTCATTCTGGCTGCTACTTGAACAAGCTCGTTCCCACCTAGTCTTCCCCAAGTTGGGCTGGATTGTTCTCTCCACTGTGTTTGTTACGTGATTCAGATCATAACTCAGACGTCTCTGCTGAACTAAAGTCTTCCCTGCCCCTAGTCGCATCTCCTTTAAATTTCTCCCCACCACTTATCATTTCGGCGTCTACCTATTGTACTTTATGTGAATGTTAGCTCGCCCACCAGAACACGCGCTCCGTGAGAGCCAGCACGTCGGTCCGGTTCCCGGCGCTCGGTGCAGCCTGTGCTCTAGTGGACGCAGGTTTACAAGTGCTGTTTCTTGACTGGACAACAACGACCTCTTCGTCACGTCACTTCCCGCCAGCTTAGCTGACGTCACCTGGACATGAACTTGCTTCATACCCATTAGCTCCATCATAGAAAGCTCCTCCCGGGCAGCGCATGCTGGTCCTTCCTTTTCCGAGTTTTACTGCTTGCTACTCTAAGTCAAGTCAACGTGTTTATGATATTGCAAGCCTGGTCTGCTTTATTTCGGTCTTTGTTAGGGAGTAAACAAGTTCCCTGGATCTTTACTGACATAAAGTATGGCTCATTCAGAACCAAAACCTCCAGAAAAATCAGTCCTTTTTGGAGACGTGATGCTGCAACTGGCCAGCATTGTAAACATGGTCCAACTGCCTGTCTTTAAAATCCATAATCTAGTTTAGTTGTGAACACAGTAAGTCATTTGCCATGGCAGGGGTATGAGGGTAGGGGAAGGAGTGTTTCGGGGCACCCCAGACATGCTGGCTACCCTTCCTGAAACGTAATGCAATCAGTCTGCCGAATTCACAACCATCCTGAGAAGACAGTTCGGATCTTGTTTTGCTTGTTTGCAAACCTTGTCCTGTCCTTCTGTAAAAGTGATTCAAGGTTATATTTACTTAAGGGGCTGAGTCTGTACAAATGCACACAGGAAAACACCCACCAGCTTTGGTCAGCTCTGTAATTCTGTACATCAAGGTCATTCTTAGCATTTTGCATTTTATTTCTTAGACTATGATTCAGAATTGTAGAGGGATAGAGACGGAGAGGTTTTCAGACCCATAGCCAAATCTAATCTCGCATTGCAGATGAAGAAATGGAGTCTCAGGCAAGTGGAAGGACCTGCTCGTGGCCACATGGGAGATCAGTGTTGGAAATCAACACCTTGTAGGCCTCAGAATTCTCTCTACCTCAGTGCTCCTTGCCTCCTGCCACAAAATAGAAGGTCCATGTTCTCACAATTGTCATTTCCAAGTGAAGGAACATACATTGCATAGTCCAGCACACTGTTCGCAGAGACTCACAAAATTAAAGAACAGTAGCCATGAAGATTTCCTTTGAAATTACTTAACTAATTGTTCTCAAACATGTTTTAAAGTTAAATCTACCCAGAGGTGGTAAGTGCATCTTTTTAAAAAATATAGTTTGGGACCAGCAGTTGGCATAATGGCTATGTTGCTGGACTCCCACATAGTCGTCCGTGGTTGGAGTTCCGGACCTGGTGGCTTAAACTCACGCCGGGTGCGTGTGCGTGTGTGCCCAAGACCCCGAGAGGAGAATGGGGGAGAAGGGATTGCGGCGTGACCATCCCCCCTGGGGGGTGATTTCTCGTTTTCTGTCTCTCTCTCTCTCTCTGTTTGGCGAGCGCACGTGCCCTATAGCCAAAACCTCAATATATATATATATTGGCCACCTTTATAACTCTCTTCCCTGAGGTGTGTGTTTGTGTGTTTGCGTGTGTAGATATACACTCACATAAACACATTTAGATTATTTTTTCCAAACCATTTGAGAGTAGGTTGCATTCGTCATGCCTCATTACTCCTTAATACCTCAGTGAGTATTTCTTAATATTAAGGGCATTTTCTGTCGTAACACAATGCAGTTATGGAGCCCAGGGATGATGTTGACACGATAGTACACATGTATGCGACACGAGAGTGTTGTCTAATCTACGATCCTGATTTCCCTTTTGCCCGTTACCTCAGACATAGCCTTTCCGTAGGTCATCCTCAGACTGAGCTCTAACTCAGGAAAACGGACTGCACAGAGCCGCGAGGTCTCTTCGACCTCTTACTCTGTAACACTTCTTCAGCCGATTCTTTGTCATCCGTGGATTGCCGTTTTTGAAGAGTATAAGTCACCTGTTTTATAGAATCTGCCTTAGCTTTCTGATAGCTCCTCATGACAGATTCAGGCTCAGCACCCCCATGAGCATACTGCAAAGCCATCTGTCTTTCTAGGTGTCACACTCGAAGCAAACCATGGCCACCTTCGATGAGGCCCGATTCGGTCGCCAGGTCAAGGTGCTGCTTAGTCTCCAGAGTCGAGTTATGGGTCTCCCCTTGGTGATGTGCACACGGTCTGTGGGGAGACACTTTGAGTCTAGTCAATTTTCAAACTTTTCCCCCTGGATTTAGCACCCACTGGTGAATCTCACTGGAACCAGTCTAACTATGATGACTACAGAATGGTGATTTTTTTCGCCTTCTCTACTCATGGTATATTAGAGTGCTCACACAAAGGGCTGGTCACCACTAAAGCACCTGCTAATGATGCATTTAGCCTGGCTTTTTCTGTCATACTTTGTTGTTTCTTGACTTTATGGGTTCTCTCTCTCTCTCTCTTTTTTGAGTAAAATCTGTGCTTTCAGGAAACAAAAATTAATATAGCAATACTAAAACATTTGGGACCAGGAGGTGGCGTGCTGGTTAAAGTGCTGGAATCTCACATGGCCAACCCTGTTTGAGTCCTGGACTCAGCAGCTTGGAATGTGCCAAGCGGGTGTGTGTGTGCCCAGAATTCCGAGAGCAGAATGGAGGAGAAGGAATTCTGGTGTGGCCATCCTTTGGAGGATGGTTTCTCACTTTCTCTCTTTCTGCCTCTCTCTGTCTCTTTAGTGAAGGCACACGCCCTACAGCAAAAATCTCTCTCTCTCTCTCAAAAAAAAAAAGTAGCTACTGTGTCATTTTGAAACAAACATTTTTAAATAGGAAAAATAAGTGTTTACCATTGGCTGAGACTCACAGGACATATTTACTCAGTTCCTTTATTTCACAGAGGAGGACCAGAGGCATCCCTACTTAGAGGCAACGGCAGGACTGGAAGTTGGTCTACAGGCTTTGGTTCTGGATTTATATTATGTCTGCATTATTAGTTTTTAATTGCCAGATGGTAAGTGCGCTAACCAGAGAGAGGCACAGAGGGGGGCAAGAAAGCACCCTGAGCACATTGTCACATGGCAGTCTGTCTCCATTTCTCTATCCTGTCAGGACTTGGGGCCCACACATGTGTACCCAGAATGTCTCTCAAGCTGCCACGCTGCTGTTCGAACTGTGGTTGGCCATGGGGATCCAGATCCCTTACCCACTAGGCTACCAGTCAGCCTCATTATTCTTGCTTTGTTTTAGAGTTGATCAAAACTTATTTATTAAAAACATAGTGTCCTCAGCAGTGAACCACAAAAGCTCTGGCATCAAGGAGGGAGGATACAGTTGGATTATACAGTGGTGACTTAAAAAGCTCACGTTTCCTTAAGCATTTATCAATCCAATCAACCATTTATTCATGATTTACTAAGCTGCCATTCTCTGTCATGACCCGCATCAGCACCGAGATGCTGCCAGCTCAAGGAGCTCATGGCTGATACGAGATCCCACTTCAGTGTGCATGGGAATATCCAGGGGCCTCTTAGGTTCCAGGCTCTGTAGATTTAGACTCACTAGGCCCAGGTGATACACAGAAATCTGCATCTTCAGTAAGCAGAGAAGGGCTGTACTAGACACGCATCCACATGGTTACGGTTTATGCTCGAACCTCTGCCTGCCATGCCAACATGCTAGCACTTGAAATGAAAAGTACTTTTGGTAAAAAACAAACAAACAACAAAAAACAAACTATAAACAACTTAAAAAAAAAAAAACGGTCAGGGGGAAGCAGTAGTTAGCGTAATGGCTATGTCGCTGGACTCCCACATAGTCAACCGCGGTTTACGTCCCAGACCCGGTGGCTTAGAACTCACACCGGGCGCATGTGCGTGCGTGCCCAAGATCCCGAGAGGAGAATGGAGGAGAAGGGATTGCGGGGTGACCATCCCCCCTGGGGGGTGATTTCTTGCTTTCTGTCTCTATGTCTCTCTCTGTCTGTCTGGCGAGTGCACGCGCCCTATAGCGAAAACAAAACAAAACAAAACAAAAAAAACCTCTCCAAAAAAAAAAAAAGACAAACGGTCATGAAGCTTCAGATAGTTTTGTGATAACCACTTTCATGATTCTTGTGAAATACTAAATACTACAACAAGTTTTCCCAGAAAATTATCATTCTGCTAAGGCTACCTTTTTGGTGACTCAAGCATGTTCATGGCCAGTCTGCTTCGAGAGACTCTGGTACGATGGGTCCAGGGCTCACGCTGGCCCCAGGCTGACACAGCCATATGCTTCATTTTCCATGAAGATAAATTTGGTACCTAGGCTGGCACTGCAAGGCATCTTCCTGGAAGACAAGGCTGCATCAACTGTTGATGCTGCAGAAAAGCTTATGGTCTAGATGCCTTCCTTCTTCTCAAAACCAAACAAGTTTACAAGGATGAATTATTGGTAGACATTGATTTATCCATCTAGCCAACAAACATTTGCTTCATTCCCATTTGATAAAGATACTGGGCTAATTCCTGCGGGATTACTAACGGATAAATATGTGTGTTTCCCAGGAGCTTGGGAACAAGAGATCAAAGATGCTCTCTGTCTTTGTTAAGAGGATGTTCAAATGAAACTCAAGAATTTAAGTAGCATAGAAGACAGAGTATGCATTTTGAGTTTGGAGAGATGTTGAGTTCAAACCCAATTTCTCTTTGCTGAAGAAACTTTTGGCAAATAACTTTGATCGATCTTGATTTCCTCCTCCCAAAAATGTGAATACTAACTCAATCCTCGTAGAGATGATTGAAGAGTTACTAAAATAACATGTATTAAGAACTAATGCATCTTTTGCCACATAATAAGTTCTCTACAAAGAGTAGCTTTTATGATGCTAAATACAGTGTGTATACTTTATCATGTACAGATGTTTTTGCATTCACTGTATAAAATACACATTTATGTATAAAGTTTATACATAAAACACACTAACATTGTTTAATTATTGAAATTTTGCTTTACATTGTGAAACTTTGTTTTCATACACAACACGTTTATTGTTCTTTCTAAACTTCAACAAGTTGGCAATTAATATTTACTTAAAAATGGAGTTGAGATATCTGTTCCCTGAGGATTTTGTTTTCTGGAGAGCTTTATGTAAAATGAGAGGACATTCACCACAAGGATAGCTGATTTATTTTCCTATGTACATCCAACCAAATAGTGGATGATCCATTTACATAGTTACACCATGGTAGGGCATTATTTTTTTATTTCTTTTTTCTTAATAGCCAGAAGGTATGTGTACTTGTGAGACAGACAGAGAGCGAGAGCGAGAGCGAGAGCGAGAGCGAGAGAGAGAGAGAGAGAGAGAAATAGAGAAATCACTTCCCAAGGGGAATGGCCACACTGCAATCCCTTCTCCTCCACTCTCCTCTCTGGATTTTGGAGCATGCATGTACATGTGACTTTGAAGAATTTCAAGCTTCCAGGTCTAGGATTCAAACTGTGGTCAGCCATGTGGGATTCTAGAACCTTAACCACCACACCACCTGCTGACCCCTTGAGTAGTTTTTAGTACTTTTATTTGAAATTTTTTCTGTACCTTTTTCTAGTGTAAATAATTATTTTATTTTATGAAAATGCTTTTGTCTGTGGGGGAAATTAACTTCTGAATTAAGACAGAGGAGATATCAGAATAGTTTAGAGATATATTTTTTACTTTTTCAATTATGTTTCAATTATATTTACTGAAGATTTACAGGTTTATAGAGTTGAGAAATATTTGAGAGCTGGTTGTATATTAATCATCCACTATTATGTTCACAATTGATCTCAGCAAAAGAGAATCATGAAATTAAATAACTGCTTGAAAAAAATTTCTGATGTTTGCCAAACTTTAAAACAAAACATACTTTAAAAAGTATGACCCTAATAAAATATATCATTTAAACTATTCTTTTACACTTTAGACTTTTGCTTATGGGTGAAACGGAGTAGTAGATAAAGACTTTTACTAAAAATAAATAGAAAATCAGCTTAAAATACTGAATCATTAGAGTTGGCAGGTGGTATGGTTGTTAAGGTGCTGAATCCCACATGGTTGACTCTGTGATTCGAAAAATACACTGTGAAAAATACACTGTGTGTGTGTGTGTGTGTGTGTGCTCAAATCATGAGAGGAGAGTGGAGGAGAAGGGACTGTGGTCTGGTCATTCCCCCATGGGGTGATTTCTCAATTTCTTTCTCTCTCTCGCATACACACATGCCCTATAGCAAAAAACTGAAGTAAAAAAAATACTCATCATTCAAAAGAACTATAGATCTTGGAAGGCAATGAGAAGTAGAGAGGGTACAGCTCTCTCGTCGAGGTGAGCTCGCTTTTGCAGCCATTTCCACTTGGGGGCGTTCATCAGTTGCAGGTATGGGGAGGAGCCTGTGCATCCAGCATTTAGCTGCTGGGTGCCCCACTAGGAGAAATCAAAACCAGCGCAGCTCTTTGTGTGGATCTTTGGAGAGCCTCAAAACCACTTACAAGAAAATGTCAATTTCTGTGGTTACATGGACCAGGATACTAAGGCAGAAAGCCTCTAAAGGGCATGTAAAATTTTCATGTAAAGTCTTATAAGATATAGACCCTCAGGAAAAAGGACTTTGGAGAAATTCCAGACTTTTGGCTAAAACTTTTGCAAACCAGGGTAAACTAGACATACTTTTGAGAACTGTAACTCAGTCTAACATGGAACAGTCCCTGATTAAATGAACTTCCAGGTTATCTGCCTAGTAAAGGGTGAATCTGTTATAAAGGAAGATTTTATATATATTTATATATTTAATAGAAAATTATGAGGTATGCCAATAAAAACACTTAACAATCATGAAATCAAAAGCTAGGGTCGGATCTGTATTACTCCTTAATCTCTTCTCCTCACCCCTAGGAATGCTGCAAGATCTACCCCTATAATCCTTCCAGTTTTTGCCCTCTTTTTTTTAAAAAAATTTACTTTTATTTATAGTTTTGTATGTTAAATGTATTTATTTACATTCGTTCACTGTACATCATTATGGTATACAAAAATATTTTTCCATCCAGAAGACACTGTATATTGGCTCAATCAAGGATATTACCATACATGTTGTCATCAACAAATAATTTTCCATTTCTTGTTTCTTATGTATTTTGGTTCTTTTTTTCTTCCAGTTCCCTTTTGATCCCTTTTAAGACATTCACCATTGTTTATACAGCTAACAATTCTTTGTTGTAAATCTGTTTCTAGTTTCTGTGTTCTAGCTGCACTTTAACAGACATAGGGAGATATTTTAAAATAAAAAGCAACTCTAAAAGGAAGCATAATTTAAAATCTGTATTTGGTCAATGATATGGCTTTGAATTAAAGCAATGAAAAAGTGACAAATCTCCAAAGTGAGTAGGGAACTTTAACACACCTCTCTTCTTTTTCTTTTTCTCTTTTTATTTTTCTTGGAGAGATTTTTTTCCATAGGGCTCATGCACTTGTCAGAAAGACAAAAAGAGACAGAGACAGAAAGTCAGAAATCACCTCCCAGGGGGGATAGCCATGCTGCAATCCCTTCTCCTTCAATCTCCTCTCATGTGCCCGGCGTGAGTTTAAACCACGCACATGTGCCCGGCGTGAGTTTAAACCACCAGGTCCAGGACTCAAACTGTGGTCCACTACATGGGAGTCCAGTGACACAGCCATTATGCCAACTGCTGGTCCCCAGCACACCTCTCTTAACAGCTGGTGGGATTTCAGACAGTGAAAGAGAAAACAAGGATGAAGGAGAGGCTCTGTACAACACACATAACGAACTTGACCTATTTGACATATGTAGAATCTTGTGTCAAAGACCATCAGATTGTACATCCTTTTTAAGTAAGTGTACCTGGAACTTTTATCAAAATTGACCATGGCTCATTCATAAGTCAATTCACAACACACCTTCACGTTTTACACAGCAATACAAAAAGTCAAGAAGAACCATGTTGATCTTTAAGGCAAACCTAGAAAACTAGATATTGAGAATTACTATAAAGCTGTGTGTAGTAAGTAATTAAAGCAGGGTGGTTTTGATGCAAAAATAAATAATTCCACCACATGAACACAATAAAAAATCCAGAAGTGAGCCCGCACTTAAATGATTATTTAATTTATGACAAAAGCGACACTATGGTGGGGAAAATTATGATCTTATAAATAAATGGTACTAGGCTAAGTCAAATGCAAAATATTAATTTTGATTCCTACCTTACATAATGCACAAAAGATTAATTCCAAATGTATTGTATAACTAAATGTAAGAAGATAGTATTAACGTCTTTAGAACAAATATTTTCATGACTGGGATATGCAAAAATTTCTTAAGCAGTAAATGAAAATAATAAATTAGATAATGTTATACATAATAATTCCTGCTCATCAAAACACACCATTAAAAATTAAGAGACAGGGCCAGCAGGCAGTACAGTGGTTACGGCACTGGACTTTCATGTAGCCAACAGCAGTTTGAGTCCTGGACCTGGCAGCTTGAAAATCACACCAAATATG
>NW_006159935.1:2048601-2053652 GCF_000334495.1 Tupaia belangeri chinensis | reverse complement strand
ACAAAATATAAAACAAAAAAAAAAAAAAAAAAAAAAAAAAACAAAAAAAAAAACACAACATTATAAACATTTAAAAGGAAAATCATGGAATGAGAGAAACTATCTGGAGTTAATACATATATTTGACATGGACCTGAGTCCATGAGATCATACTATATAAAGGATTCTGTAAGTTAATATAAAGATATTTCTCTACTGGTGACCAAGTATAAAGATGGGTCAAAATTTTTAATAGAAAGGTCATTACAAAGAATTTCCAAATGGCCAGTAAACTCATGAAAATGCTATCAACTCCATTAGTCATCCAGTGAATGCAAATTGAACCCATAGGTTATGCCACAACAGATCCACTGGGACAGCTACAATTTAAAAGACAATACCAAATATTGGCAAGTACATGGCATAATTGGAACTCATACATGCTTGAATATGACAGTTAGGTTGGTACCACCAATTTGAAAAGCTGTTTGGTTGCATCTACTTTCTCCCATACCCGATATCTGGGTAATTTCCCATAAATATCCAGCCAAAATGCCTACATACGCTCAACAAAACTCACCGAAAAGAATGCTTACAGCAGTGCTGTTCACAATAACACAGTCTGAAAACATGTCATATGTCCATCAGGAGTAGGAGAGATGAATGAATTCACTATTTATGCAGTAGGAAACTATTACACAGCAGGAAGAATAAACAAATGACAAGTAACCACATGGAAGAAGCTCATGAATAAAATATGGAGTGAAAGAAGCCAGACACAAAACAACATACATACACTGTATGCTTTGTGTAAATCAAGATCCAAGACAGACTGAAGTAACGTGTGGTGTGAGAACAGTGGTTACTCTTACTCTAGAGAGGCTGGGTAGTAACTTGCATGGGGCAGAAGGGAGCTTCTGGGCTTCCTAGCAGCCCCATTTATAGATTTGAAAGCTGGTTGCGTTAATGTGTCCACTAGATTCAAAAACATGACTGAGATATACACTTAGAATTGGAGTATTTTACTAAATGTATGCTGTGCACTAACAAAAGGTTTACATTAAGAAAACCATAGGTCATGACAATTTGAAATTCCACATATCAAAAGATTCCGAGCCAAGTCTTCCCTAAACCTGTTTTCTACTTCCCCATGTACAATCCCTGTACTGTCTGAGAATACGAACAACAAGGCAGAGTAAGAATTTGATAGGAGGTGTTTTACTTCAAGACTCTCCAGGAAGTCAAAACCACTCAAAACAAGTGAAATGCGGTTCTCATGAGTGGCTCAGAAATTATTGCACAGTGCGTATGACGGGTAGAGTGGAAGAGGTACTCTGCTTTTATTTCTGAGGGTTCCAATGAGCCTGGACAACAGCACTGGACCTGTAGAAGTTGCTCACTTTATTGTCATAATTTTTAAGACTTAAAAATTGGGACCAGCTGTTGGCATAATGGCTGTGTTGCTGGACTCCCATGTAGTCAACTGCATTTTGAGTCCTGGACCCAGTGGCTTAAACTTATGCAGGGCGCGTGTGCGTGCATGCCCAAGATCCAGAGAGAATAGAGGAGAAGATATTGCAGCGTGGCTAGTCCCCCTGGGGGGTGATTTCTCGCTTTCTGTCTCTCTGTCTCTTCTCTGTCTTCCTGGCGAGCACACACACCCTATGGCAAAAACCTCTCCCAAATAAATAAATAAATAAATAAATAAATAAATAAATAAATAAATAAATAAATAAATAAATAAATAAATAAATAAATAAATAAATAAATAAATAAATAAATAAATAAATAAATAAATAAATAAATAAATAAATAAATAAATAAATAAATAAATAAATAAATAAATAAATAAATAAATAAATAAATAAATAAATAAATAAAATTGTTGTGCTTGTTCTCTCATGAAACAACCTTCTTGCAACTGTTTGTCGTATTCATTGGAAGGATCATGACCTAGTGATCAGATGAATGCTCTTACCTTTAACCTTATCTCAAGTCAACGTCCCATCTGCGGGAAAAGGTGGGAAGGAGGATGTCTCAGAAAAGGCTGGTGAGGACCAGAGAAGACCCTGACATAAGGAGCCTTCCCCTCTCCTCTGTCTGGAGGAAGAGGAAGAAAACGGAACTACTTGAGAGGGAAGATGTACTTGGAAGGGAATTTACCCAGAGAAACTATTTCAAACCATTACTGTGCTATCTCAGCTTGTCAGGTTTAGACAGTCCCTCTCCCCATTCCCACATTTAAACATGAGCAGAAATGGGGCCCGAAGGGCTTGCTCAGTGAGGTCTGGCATAAGGAATAAATACTTGTCTGCCTTCGCCATCACTTTACATCTAAACAGGCCTGTACCAGCATAGGGCACCACACATGTCCACTATGAGACAGCCCTCTCCAGGCTTCAGGAAGAGATGAATCAGGCTTTGGATGGACTTTTCAAATGCCACCCCCTCTCCCTACTCCCCAAATCCATTTTGTTTCCCTTGAGCGTATACAGTAGATATGAAAGATCTGGAAGAATGAGAAAACATGGAGAATCAGGGAGGTTGACAAGAAGTGAAAAACACAAGTGGTTACCTGCTCTTAAAAGAACAAAGCCCAGGACCAGGAGGTGGCGTGGTGGTTACGCCACTGGACTCCCACATGGTTGACTGCAGTTGGAGTCCTGGACCTGGTGGCTTAAACCTCACACCAGGTGTGTGTGCATGCATATTCAAGATCCTGAGAGAAGAATGGAAGAGAAGGGATTGTGGAGTGGTCATCCCCCTAGGGGGTGATTTCTTGCTTTCTGTCTCTCTCTCTCTGCCTCTCTAGTGAGCACACACGCCCTATAGCAAAAATCTTTCACTAAAAAGAAAAGAAGGAAAGAAAAAAGAAAGAAAAAAGCCCAATGACCATTTTGGTGTAAGCACTGGTCAAACAGATTCTGTTATAAGATGGAGTAACATGAAGGTCCCTAGAAGGCAGGATCTATAGAGGAAGATGGAAGAAGAATGGACGATTGCAGGAGGAACAACTTTCATGAACTGCAGAACTTCCTTTCCTACATTCATGGGCTTGGTCAATGAATACATGGAAAACATCATGAAGACCTTCTACACACAGTCTACTGGGTTGATATGATCCAATTAATAAATGTTTATTTTAGTATACGAGTTTTTTCCTTCAATCTGGTAATGACTCCATGGTATTCTCTGTTAACTGCATTACTGAATATAGAAGACGAGGGCATAACTGAGAGGTCTGAACCTTTGAGTCTTTGAGTAAGCTTTGTCTCTAAGATGTAAGGAGATTTAGATGTATTCTATATGCTAATTGCTTTGTTGTCCTTCTCTAAGGAGGATTCCATGGACTCTCAACATACATGCCCACGTGTGAGCGTGCGTGCATACACGTACGCTCACACTCATCTCCCTAAAGCTCAGGCTACTTGTCAGGTTTGGGGCAACTGCTGAGAGCTGACTGTGGAGATCGACGATCGCCATCCTTTTTTCTACACCTTAAACTTGGGTTTCCAAATATCTGTTCAACAGGGATGGGAAGTGCTTTTTATGTCGTAGGTTTTCTCTTTACACTTTTAAGTTAACAAAATTGCGCTCATTTCTAACAAGTTAAATGCAGACTTTTTTTTTTTTGGATGGGGGAATGACAATACAATGTCTTCTCAAGCTATAACTTAGGTGATCTTTCAAGACAGCATCGAATTCTTCTGCTTGAGCTCTGCTGGCTAATAGGAGTTTAAGAGAGAACTGGGTGGGAGAGCATTGAAGCATTCATGCATGTCAAATCAGATGAACACCCACAGTGTGGAATTTCCCAAGGAAAGTTATTCTAGCGGAGAAGCGCACGCTCAGGTCGAGTGCCAGCAACTTTTAAACTAACGTGTGGCACGATCACCCTAGTGAGTAGTAAGCTAAGGTGCCTGCAGACAAGCAAGACTAATTTTTTCAAGTCTGTATTTTCAAATACATATAGAAACGTCAGCTCAAATAGAGTTACATGTAATTCCCTTCCTCTGTAGAAAGGAATTCAGTCTTTTTAAATGTTGATGCCATGTACTAATGCTTGCTTTTGAAAGGGATGTGCACAACTGGTTTAAGTAAATCTAAAATAAATAGCAAGCTAGAATAACTAATGTATCCATGAAAAGGAACTGAAATCAGGAACTCTGATTTATATTCAGTAATTTAATACTAGTCTTCCTGAAACATTTCCTTTTAAATGGTCTACTTAAAACCACATCAATTTTCCACTTGTCATGCCATTTTAGATTGCTATGTAACTTCAGCTTCAGTTTCTGCTCATTAAGGTTAAAAGAACACATTCTAACACTTACCCTGTGTCAAGCCAGCCCAATTACCATGTGAAATTTCCCAGATTGTAAAATATTAGTGGTTCAAATACATGAACCCGGCACATTCCAGAATAGATGTGCATAGGTATTTGTAGGTGCATATCACAAAATATGACAATAAACTTCCCCCTGGAGGCTTTCTACAATGTAGAAATACAGCTGAATATATTTTTTTTTAATATATATTTTTTAGAGGTTTTTGCTATAGGGTGCGTGCACTTGCCAGACAGACAGAGACAGAGAGACAGAAAGTGAGAAATCACCCCCCAGGGGGGATGGTCACGCCGCAATCCCTTCTCCTCCATTCTCCTCTCGGGATCTTGGGCACGCACGCACATGTGCCCGGCGTGAGTTTCAAGCCACCAGGTCCGGGATGCGAACCGCGGTCGACTACGTGGGAGTCCAGCGACATAGCCATTACGCCAACTGCTGGTCCCAAAATACAGCTGAATCTTCACGCTCCCATCATTTCACGATGATTTTTCCCATCAAGTAAAGAATTTGGAAAGATGCTGAGGTCGCCCACAGCTATGGAGTCAGTTTCCCCATTTGCGAACTGGGGTTAGTGCTAATACCGGCCTCACACTTGTTGAGCAGAGCAGCAGAGGAAGGGCGCCTGATAACAGGAAGTGCTCAGCCAAGGCCGACTATTGCTCTACCATGATCACCATTTGTGGTGTTGTTCCTCAGCGACTTTTAAACATTAGACAATTAAAAAAA
>NW_006159935.1:2046984-2048545 GCF_000334495.1 Tupaia belangeri chinensis | reverse complement strand
ATTGGACAGATGGCTTGGGCTCAATCATGCCATGTATTTTGAAACATAGCCAGAGCTGTGATAAGTTACAGTCTCTATTTCTACGATCTTTAAACTAGACTGCTGTAATATTTTATTTTATAACAGCCTTAAAAAAATTCAGCAAGGCTCTTCATGGGTGCACAATGTTACAACTTGAATGTTACTTTCCAAGAAGAAGATGACTCAATATATTCTACCCTAGTTGAGAGGATATGCCCGGCTCCTTGATATAAAAGGATTTAAAAGCCCTTGGGCATGTGGTATTTGCATAGCTTTTGTTTCTACAGCCTACCATCTATGGGGTTCCTGGTCATCGGTTTTGAACTGTGTCATGGAAATGGGGAGAAAAGAAAGAAATGACTTGCAGTCAAATTCTGTGAAGGATGTGGCTTTAGTAATTGTGTGTGTTAATTAGAAAACAATCTTCCTGTGGTGAGGAGTAAACTGAGTTCATGCCTGGAGATCATTTTAAGGTTCGCTATCTCACGATTAATGCTCATTTGCTGTTTCCTTTTAAGTTGTAATCAATTTCCAAGGTGCCGGTTTCATGCTCAGAAGATGAACAACTTAAAGAAATGAGGGCAGTTTCTATTACAGGTAGTTCTTTACCATTATGAACTGTGGCAAGGGGGAAAAAAGAGAATACTTTCAAGAAATGACTTATGAAGTGATTTCTGGTTGAAAATCTTTGAAAATGACCAGATTGGATGATTTTGTTTGATTATAATAACACGGATGAGTAACACTGAATGAGGTTGAACAAGGACTTCAGTACAAGTCCACTTAGAACTACGAAAATCTCAGCTCCGTCTTGATTGTGCCTTGTGTGACACACCATAGCAACTTAGGGATTTAGGTGGGCTCAGTGCCGTCGCAAGAAAGGTTCAAAACTCTTTTCAGCCATTCTGACATGCCATACACCAGTCTTGTTTGCACTTGTCTCCCTTTCTCCCCTACCAGAAGCAATTATTTCATGTCTTATTCAAATCAGGACAATGAAGGAAACTCCAGCATATGCAGTCAGGCTGGATGAAGTATTCTGGCCTATCTCTTCCTTCCAGAGCATTCTTCTCTACAGTATTTATCTTTCTCTTTAAAAACATACTGAAACAAAAAAAATCATTGAGCCCTTGTTAACATGAAAGAAAAAAGCTATAAAATAGTGTTAGTTCCTCATTTATTTTGTTTTCCCATCTGGAAGGAAACAGTCCAACCAGCCTGCGATAATACTTGAAAGGATGTGCCTTGATGCATTCAAGGTCTCCCTTGGTGAATAGTGAACAATCCTAAGCCCTTTGGTGTGTAGAACAATATTGTCAGTACATTCAATTTAACCAAAAGGGACTTAAATATATTGATGAATACAAAGGAAATTTTCATACCCCCACCCTCGCCAAACTAGTGGTTCACTAAAAGTGGCAAACACTTTCCTGGTGTTTCGAAAGAGATCTCTACTGATGTTTGTAAATATTTTATGGGTGAGGAGTACAAAATGCAAATGTGAAACAAAGCTTGACAGTCATCGTCATTGTCCTGCTGA
>NW_006159935.1:1985285-2046299 GCF_000334495.1 Tupaia belangeri chinensis | reverse complement strand
CTGCTGAATCGCCTGTATGTGGCAGGGTCCTCGTGAGGGACAGCCATCCCTTTACTCATGCATTTGCACATGGGGCGGGTCAGCATGTAGCTAGGCCATGATGCTAACATGGGTAGCTCTGGCTCGGTCAGTCCTGGGGGAGGGGTTGCAGGGTGTCTACCGTCCTCTAAAACCCGACTCTGTCTTCAATCCCAGCTGCATCATGGATTAAGAAAACAGCAGGCCACGTCCCGGGAATGCGGACCCTGACATACCATCACCCCTCCGGGAGAAGCAGACGCCCTCAAATTAAACACGGTGTTTCGGAGTACAAGTGAGTATAAAGTTGGAGCAGAAGTCTGCTACTGGAAAACCAAGTAGGTTGTTGACCTTCTCTTTGTCACCAGAGTGGGGCGGGAGTGACAGGGGGTGCCCGTGAGTGGACAGGGAACCACTTTGGGACCCACTGTCTTTTAACCTGCAGGAGATGCTTTCTTGGTTCCAGAGCGGCTGTCCACAAACAACGCAGCTCGCGTGGGGCGGAGGACAGGAGCCGGTGTTCCCAGCCTAAGCGAGTGCCGCCTTGAGGGTCAGTCCCGTCCTTCCCACCAGCCAGGACTGAGGCAGTTCTCACCTGCAGATGTGGCTTCTCGCCTCCTTCCGCAGACCTGGCTCAGCCGTCTCCCAGCCGCCGCCGCATCTGCCTGGCCCTCCTCCAACGTCCCTCTCGAGGCCACGCTGGCCTGTGCGCTCGCGGGCCTGGGCGGAACGTCACGCCCCACTCGGGCGCTCCAGCGGTCTGCTGTGTGGCCTCACGGCGAGTGACATGGACACAAACACCTCTCCGGTCCCTGCGCTCCACTGAGGTGGCATCATAAAAACCTTTGCTTGTATTTTTCCTTTCGGATTCTAAAAGTAGTAAGACCATTAAGAATAATTTGGGGGGACCAGCAGTTAGCATAATGGCTATGTTGCTGGACTCCCACGTAGGCGACCGCGGTTCGCGTCCTGGACCCGGTGGCTTCAAACTCACGCTGGGCGCGTGTGTGTGTGCCCAAGATCCCGAGAGGAGAATGGAGGAGAAGGGATTGCGGCGTGGCCATCCCCCCGGGGGTGATTTCTCACTTTCTGTCTCTCTGTCTCTCTCTGTCTGTCTGGAGAGAGCATGCCCCATAGCAAAAACCTCTCCCTCCCCCCCCCAAAAAAAAGAATTTGGAACACACAGAAAGATGCACCTGAAATAGAAATGATCTGTGCTGTAAACAGAAGCGCTGAGGACATTTTAGTGTGTATCTTTGCCACCTCTTACTGTGAATACAGAGAGAACGTAAATAGATCAGGGTTAGCCAGTGGCTGCTTCAGGCAGCTGGGTCCCACATGGCTGAGGGCACAGTTCAAGCCCCTGGGGTGTGCTGGCTGCCCCAAATCTCAGCAGGAGAATGGAGGAGAAGGGATGGCTGCGTGGATCCTCCCTGGTGGGCTCTCTTCCCAGCCCCAACGTTGGAAATGCATGTGCCCCATAACACACTTGAAGGAAGAAAAAAGCAAATAGATCATGCTTCTTTTCTGCCTCTCTCACACACATGAATACATAGATATGATATACAGATAAATGCATTTTACGAAGCTTTTCTTATTTAAAGGAAAATATTTTAAACTTTATACTTCAACTCCAGCATACGTATGCTGGGGTTATAAATCACTTTGGCGTATATATATCAATTAAAAAAAATAGCAGCTGTGTACCTTCCGCACATTTCAGGAAGCAGAACATTCTTGATTCACTTATCCGAAGAAACCTATATATCCCATGGGTTGTGACTTTCTCCTAACCACTGTTATGCACTGTGTAGCAAACATTCTTGCTTTTCTTTATAGAACAAATGACATATATAATGCATATATGTATGTATGTATGGACATATACACACAGATATATCACTTTTTCTTGAAATGTAACATACAAAAAAATAAACTGCAAGTATGCTTGATGAATTATCCCAAAATGAACCTACTAGGGTAACTAGCACCCTAAAAAGAAAGGCATTCGGTGGCATTGTGGTGGAGGTGCTGGACTCCCACGTGTCTGACTGCGGTTTGAATTCTCAACCCAGCAGTTTGAAACTTAGGCTGAGTGTGTATGCAAGAATGCCCAAAGTTCCAAGAGGGGAACGGAGGAGAAGGGGTTGCAGCATGCCTGTCTCCCGTAGGGGGTAATTTCTCATTTTCTGTCTCTCTCTGTCTCTCTGGTGAGCACCCACAGCCTAGAGCAAAAAATTTCTCAAAAAAGAGAAAGAAGAAAGAAGAAGAAAGACATTCCTAGCACCCAAAAGTCCCTTCCAATCACTACTCCTTTTCTATTTCCCAAAGGTAAAGATTGTCCTGGCTCTACCACCATAGTCTAGTTTGTCTGACTTTTAATTTTATAAAAAATAGTTTATATAGAAATATTATAGTTGTTTTGCCATCAATAGTTATCTTTTATGAAGTGCACTCAAAATAATTACTAAATTTTGCTTCATGGGAGAGAAAAGGGAACACCATCACCTGGTTCAGACATTCTCACCTCCGATCTCTCCTACCCTTCTCCTACCCTACTGCGTCCAGGTGGGTGTAAGGGTCAGCTGAGAGGAGGTGCCGGAAGCACCTGCTGTGTAATAAGCAGGTGTGGATACCCAAGATCCCAGGAGGAGAATGGAGGAGGAGAGACTGTGGTGTGACCATCCCTGGTATGTGTGGGGGTGATTTCTCACTTTCCTTCTCACTGTCTCGGGCTCTTTCTCTTTTTCCAGTGCATGCTCTGTGGTGAAACAAATAAATAAACAGGCGTTTCAATCTCTCTCGCACAGTGATATTCTCCCTACTACCCAGCACAGCCCCTATCACTAATGGATCTCCAACTTGCCTCCAGACCCGTTTGTCTAAATAATTCCTAACATTGTAAACAATTTTATGAGTTTTGACGGTAATCACTATATAATCAAGATTTAGAGCACTCCTATCACCTGAAAAAAAAACGTAAAGAGGGGGGGGTTAGCCAGGGGCTGCTTCAGGCAGCTGGGTCCCACATGGCTGAGGGCACAGTTCAAGCCCCTGGGGTGTGCTGGCTGCCCCAAATCTCAGCAGGAGAATGGAGGAGAAGGGATGGCTGCGTGGATCCTCCCTGGTGGGCTCTCTTCCCAGCCCCAAAGTTGGAAATGCATGTGCCCCATAACACACTTGAAGGAAGAAAAAAGCAAATAGATCATGCTTCTTTTCTGCCTCTCTCACACACATGAATACATAGATATGATATACAGATAAATGCATTTTACGAAGCTTTTCTTATTTAAAGGAAAATATTTTAAACTTTATACTTCAACTCCAGCATACGTATGCTGGGGTTATAAATCACTTTGGCGTATATATATCAATTAAAAAAAATAGCAGCTGTGTACCTTCCGCACATTTCAGGAAGCAGAACATTCTTGATTCACTTATCCGAAGAAACCTATATATCCCATGGGTTGTGACTTTCTCCTAACCACTGTTATGCACTGTGTAGCAAACATTCTTGCTTTTCTTTATAGAACAAATGACATATATAATGCATATATGTATGTATGTATGGACATATACACACAGATATATCACTTTTTCTTGAAATGTAACATACAAAAAAATAAACTGCAAGTATGCTTGATGAATTATCCCAAAATGAACCTACTAGGGTAACTAGCACCCTAAAAAGAAAGTTTTCCTGGGACCAGCAGGTGGCATTGTGGTGGAGGTGCTGGACTCCCACGTGTCTGACTGCGGTTTGAATTCTCAACCCAGCAGTTTGAAACTTAGGCTGAGTGTGTATGCAAGAATGCCCAAAGTTCCAAGAGGGGAACGGAGGAGAAGGGGTTGCAGCATGCCTGTCTCCCGTAGGGGGTAATTTCTCATTTTCTGTCTCTCTCTGTCTCTCTGGTGAGCACCCACAGCCTAGAGCAAAAAATTTCTCAAAAAAGAGAAAGAAGAAAGAAGAAGAAAGACATTCCTAGCACCCAAAAGTCCCTTCCAATCACTACTCCTTTTCTATTTCCCAAAGGTAAAGATTGTCCTGGCTCTACCACCATAGTCTAGTTTGTCTGACTTTTAATTTTATAAAAAATAGTTTATATAGAAATATTATAGTTGTTTTGCCATCAATAGTTATCTTTTATGAAGTGCACTCAAAATAATTACTAAATTTTGCTTCATGGGAGAGAAAAGGGAACACCATCACCTGGTTCAGACATTCTCACCTCCGATCTCTCCTACCCTTCTCCTACCCTACTGCGTCCAGGTGGGTGTAAGGGTCAGCTGAGAGGAGGTGCCGGAAGCACCTGCTGTGTAATAAGCAGGTGTGGATACCCAAGATCCCAGGAGGAGAATGGAGGAGGAGAGACTGTGGTGTGACCATCCCTGGTATGTGTGGGGGTGATTTCTCACTTTCCTTCTCACTGTCTCGGGCTCTTTCTCTTTTTCCAGTGCATGCTCTGTGGTGAAACAAATAAATAAACAGGCGTTTCAATCTCTCTCGCACAGTGATATTCTCCCTACTACCCAGCACAGCCCCTATCACTAATGGATCTCCAACTTGCCTCCAGACCCGTTTGTCTAAATAATTCCTAACATTGTAAACAATTTTATGAGTTTTGACGGTAATCACTATATAATCAAGATTTAGAGCACTCCTATCACCTGAAAAAAAATAACATCATGTCTCTGTAGTCAGGGCTGCTGACTGTTCCCAGCCCCGAGCAACTTCTGCTGTGGTTTTCATCCTTACAGAGTTATCTTTTCCAAATGTCAAGTCGATGGAATGATAACACTGCACGTGGCCTTTGGAGCCTGGCTTCATTCACGTAGTACATGCTATAATCTGAGTTCTCCCCCCAAGAGTCCTGTGTTCAGACGCTGTAACAAGATTAAGGATGAAAACTTAATCTGATTACAGTGTCAAAAAGAGGGGGCCTTGGGGAAAGGTTAGGGATGGTGGCTGGGGTGGGACCCAGAAGGAGGTACAGAAGTTAAGGCAGCTGGATCCTACATGGCCAGCTGAGCAGTCTGAGTCCCAGACCCCGCAGTGAAAAAATCACACCAGGCATGTGTGCGTGCATGCCCCAAATGAGAGGCAAGTGGAGGAGAAGGAATTGTGGGTGGCCATCTCCTCTAGTGAATGAGTTCTCCCTTTGCATTTCCTTGATTGCCAATGGCAGTATCTTTTCATGTGCTCATCTGCTATCCATGTGTCCTGTGGTGAAGTGTCCAGTCAAATCTTTCATTCGCTTCAAAAAACTTGAACTGTCTTATTACTGAATTTTGTGAGTTTCTTCATTAGAAGTTGTTTTTGTATTTATGAGGTATGCCATTTGCAAATATTTACTTCTGGTTTGTGCTTGTCTTTTCATTCTATTAGTGTCTTTCTTTCTTTTTCCAAAGCTTATTTATTTATTTTTTGGGGGGAGAGAGGTGCTCTAGACAGGTATCTTCTCCCCCAACCTTCCAGCCAGGAGGATCATGGGTAGATACAGGCACACCTGGCCCTTAGGTTGCTCCAGAGTTTGAAACTGGGCCTTCTAATTTTCACTTGGAAGCTTCATAGTTTTATGTTTTATATTTAGGATATGATCCTTTTTGAGATTATTTTTGTATGGGTTGCAAGTTGCGAGTTAAGGTTAATTTTTTTTTTCCCAACCTGGAGGTCCAGTTGTCCTGGCACCATTTTTTGAAAAGACTGTCTTCCCCCATTGAATGGCCTTTATACCTTTGATGAAAATCAATGCGTGAGTCTATTTCTGAACTGCCTACCCTGTTTTATTGACCTTTATGTTTACTTTCTCTTTATCATCGCATGTTCTTCTTCATGTACATTACAGTTAGGTCTTAATTTTCAATGTGTATTCTTCAATGTTCTTCTTCTTTTTCAAAATTATTTTGTATATTTTCTTTACTCTCCCATGTAAATATGAGAATCAGTTTGCTGATTTCTAAAAATACAAAAACAAAACCAACAAAACAAACAAATAAATGAAAAACTTCCTGGAATTCTGGAATTTTGTTGATTTCTAAAAAAGAAAAATTACTGGAATTTTGGAATTTTGCTTATAATAGGCCTCTGATTTCTTTATCAATAACGTAAAGAGGGGGGGGTTAGCCAGGGGCTGCTTCAGGCAGCTGGGTCCCACATGGCTGAGGGCACAGTTCAAGCCCCTGGGGTGTGCTGGCTGCCCCAAATCTCAGCAGGAGAATGGAGGAGAAGGGATGGCTGCGTGGATCCTCCCTGGTGGGCTCTCTTCCCAGCCCCAAAGTTGGAAATGCATGTGCCCCATAACACACTTGAAGGAAGAAAAAAGCAAATAGATCATGCTTCTTTTCTGCCTCTCTCACACACATGAATACATAGATATGATATACAGATAAATGCATTTTACGAAGCTTTTCTTATTTAAAGGAAAATATTTTAAACTTTATACTTCAACTCCAGCATACGTATGCTGGGGTTATAAATCACTTTGGCGTCTATATATCAATTAAAAAAAATAGCAGCTGTGTACCTTCCGCACATTTCAGGAAGCAGAACATTCTTGATTCACTTATCCGAAGAAACCTATATATCCCATGGGTTGTGACTTTCTCCTAACCACTGTTATGCACTGTGTAGCAAACATTCTTGCTTTTCTTTATAGAACAAATGACATATATAATGCATATATGTATGTATGTATGGACATATACACACAGATATATCACTTTTTCTTGAAATGTAACATACAAAAAAATAAACTGCAAGTATGCTTGATGAATTATCCCAAAATGAACCTACTAGGGTAACTAGCACCCTAAAAAGCTGGGACCAGCAGGTGGCATTGTGGTGGAGGTGCTGGACTCCCACGTGTCTGACTGCGGTTTGAATTCTCAACCCAGCAGTTTGAAACTTAGGCTGAGTGTGTATGCAAGAATGCCCAAAGTTCCAAGAGGGGAACGGAGGAGAAGGGGTTGCAGCATGCCTGTCTCCCGTAGGGGGTAATTTCTCATTTTCTGTCTCTCTCTGTCTCTCTGGTGAGCACCCACAGCCTAGAGCAAAAAATTTCTCAAAAAAGAGAAAGAAGAAAGAAGAAGAAAGACATTCCTAGCACCCAAAAGTCCCTTCCAATCACTACTCCTTTTCTATTTCCCAAAGGTAAAGATTGTCCTGGCTCTACCACCATAGTCTAGTTTGTCTGACTTTTAATTTTATAAAAAATAGTTTATATAGAAATATTATAGTTGTTTTGCCATCAATAGTTATCTTTTATGAAGTGCACTCAAAATAATTACTAAATTTTGCTTCATGGGAGAGAAAAGGGAACACCATCACCTGGTTCAGACATTCTCACCTCCGATCTCTCCTACCCTTCTCCTACCCTACTGCGTCCAGGTGGGTGTAAGGGTCAGCTGAGAGGAGGTGCCGGAAGCACCTGCTGTGTAATAAGCAGGTGTGGATACCCAAGATCCCAGGAGGAGAATGGAGGAGGAGAGACTGTGGTGTGACCATCCCTGGTATGTGTGGGGGTGATTTCTCACTTTCCTTCTCACTGTCTCGGGCTCTTTCTCTTTTTCCAGTGCATGCTCTGTGGTGAAACAAATAAATAAACAGGCGTTTCAATCTCTCTCGCACAGTGATATTCTCCCTACTACCCAGCACAGCCCCTATCACTAATGGATCTCCAACTTGCCTCCAGACCCGTTTGTCTAAATAATTCCTAACATTGTAAACAATTTTATGAGTTTTGACGGTAATCACTATATAATCAAGATTTAGAGCACTCCTATCACCTGAAAAAAAATAACATCATGTCTCTGTAGTCAGGGCTGCTGACTGTTCCCAGCCCCGAGCAACTTCTGCTGTGGTTTTCATCCTTACAGAGTTATCTTTTCCAAATGTCAAGTCGATGGAATGATAACACTGCACGTGGCCTTTGGAGCCTGGCTTCATTCACGTAGTACATGCTATAATCTGAGTTCTCCCCCCAAGAGTCCTGTGTTCAGACGCTGTAACAAGATTAAGGATGAAAACTTAATCTGATTACAGTGTCAAAAAGAGGGGGCCTTGGGGAAAGGTTAGGGATGGTGGCTGGGGTGGGACCCAGAAGGAGGTACAGAAGTTAAGGCAGCTGGATCCTACATGGCCAGCTGAGCAGTCTGAGTCCCAGACCCCGCAGTGAAAAAATCACACCAGGCATGTGTGCGTGCATGCCCCAAATGAGAGGCAAGTGGAGGAGAAGGAATTGTGGGTGGCCATCTCCTCTAGTGAATGAGTTCTCCCTTTGCATTTCCTTGATTGCCAATGGCAGTATCTTTTCATGTGCTCATCTGCTATCCATGTGTCCTGTGGTGAAGTGTCCAGTCAAATCTTTCATTCGCTTCAAAAAACTTGAACTGTCTTATTACTGAATTTTGTGAGTTTCTTCATTAGAAGTTGTTTTTGTATTTATGAGGTATGCCATTTGCAAATATTTACTTCTGGTTTGTGCTTGTCTTTTCATTCTATTAGTGTCTTTCTTTCTTTTTCCAAAGCTTATTTATTTATTTTTTGGGGGGAGAGAGGTGCTCTAGACAGGTATCTTCTCCCCCAACCTTCCAGCCAGGAGGATCATGGGTAGATACAGGCACACCTGGCCCTTAGGTTGCTCCAGAGTTTGAAACTGGGCCTTCTAATTTTCACTTGGAAGCTTCATAGTTTTATGTTTTATATTTAGGATATGATCCTTTTTGAGATTATTTTTGTATGGGTTGCAAGTTGCGAGTTAAGGTTAATTTTTTTTTTCCCAACCTGGAGGTCCAGTTGTCCTGGCACCATTTTTTGAAAAGACTGTCTTCCCCCATTGAATGGCCTTTATACCTTTGATGAAAATCAATGCGTGAGTCTATTTCTGAACTGCCTACCCTGTTTTATTGACCTTTATGTTTACTTTCTCTTTATCATCGCATGTTCTTCTTCATGTACATTACAGTTAGGTCTTAATTTTCAATGTGTATTCTTCAATGTTCTTCTTCTTTTTCAAAATTATTTTGTATATTTTCTTTACTCTCCCATGTAAATATGAGAATCAGTTTGCTGATTTCTAAAAATACAAAAACAAAACCAACAAAACAAACAAATAAATGAAAAACTTCCTGGAATTCTGGAATTTTGTTGATTTCTAAAAAAGAAAAATTACTGGAATTTTGGAATTTTGCTTATAATAGGCCTCTGATTTCTTTATCAATATTTTGGAATTTTCAATATACAGCTATTACATATATTTTATAAGAATTATACCTAAGCACTCCATGTTTGGTTTTGTACACTTTACCTTTTAATAAAAAAAGTATTTCCACTTGTTCACTGCCGTGACAGAGAAATAAAGCTGACTCGGTTTGTCAATGTCATATCCTGTGAGTTCGTGAGCTAGAACTTAGCTCCGGTAGCTTGTTAATAAAGATTTTTGTGATTTTCTGCATTGACAAGTATGTTATCTGTGCATAGAGGTGGCTTCATTCCTTCTTTTCCCACACTATATGCTTTTAATTATTTTTCTTGCCGTAATGTACTTTCCAAACGTAGAGTACGATGGCAAGTTGAGAGGTGGGAGTAGGTATTCTTAATCATTTCCCATTTGGGGGGAAACGTTTCAGTCTTTCACCACTAAATATGATGGTACCTATATTTGTATTGTAGATATTCTTTATCAAGTTGAGGACAATTCCATCTATTCTTTTATTTTTAATGCTGAAAACTTCTCTTATGATCGGCATTAGATTTCGTCTCCTCCTCTTTCTCTACCAGTGGGTGTGATCATCTTACTGTTCTTTTTTAACCCGTCAATATGGTGGGTTGCGTGGCTGAATTTTAAATTTGGAACTATCTTTGTATTCCTGGGATATATCCCCACTTTAATGAACATCGTACTATTCAGATTTTGATTTCTTTTTAAGCTAATTTTACTCAATTATCCTCTAGTATTTTTTTAATTCACCTGTGTTAAATTGTTGTTTATTATATTCCTTTTACCTTTTGATATTTGTGGTAACTATAACTAAATTAGCTTTTCATTTCTGGGCTTCTTTCTTTCTTCTTTATAAAAGCTGCCAGATGGTTATTGTTGTTATTGATATTATTATTACTATTAGGGTTTTTTTCCACAGAGCCACCTGTCTACTGTATTTATTTATACTCCTTCTTTCTAATTCTTTACCCATTAATTTTGCCTATTTTTAAAATATGACTATCAAGATTATAAATTTCCCTCTTAGATTTGCTTTACTATTGCATCCTGTGTATAGATAGAGTACTGTTTACTATTTAATTCTCAGTATTTTCTTATTTTACAATGATTTCTTACTTGGAAGACTGTTTTTAAGTTTGCAACCTACAGATATTTTTAAGACAGTTTTAAATTACTGACATTTTACTTAATTTCATTTTGTGGTCGTTGAAGTGTAGTTCTAGGACAAGCAGTAATTAGTGTTGTTTCCCCTAAAGTATGTCAAGTTCTCATCCTACATACCTGTGGATGTGACCTTATTTTGAAACGAGGTGTTTTCAGATATAATCAAATAAAGAAGATTTCATACCCGATCAGGATGAGCCCTACCCCAATGTGACCAATACACTGATAAACAGGGGCTCGGAGACACACAAGGACACTGGGTGATGGCGAGGCAGAGGCTGGAATAATACATTAAAAAGCCTGCAGATGCAGAGGTTGCCGGCAATGTCAGACACTGAGTCAGTTCAAGTGCACTGAATAGATGTTCTCCTCTGGCCTTCAGGGATACCGTGGCCATCCTCACCTCAGTTGTAAAGTTTTACTCTCCTGAGCCGTGAGAGACAGTATCTGTGTTGCTCTAAGTCACCCAGTTGTTGATATTTTGGTATGGAGTATGAGGAAACAAATACACCTGGGAACTTGTTAAAAACACAAATTCTTGGCCTCCATCCCAGACCTACTGGATCAGAATCTTTGTGGATAGAGCTGAGTTTATATGTGTTTTAACAAGTCTTCCATGTTTTTAATGGCTGTAAAGTTTGAGAACCACCGAGCTAGAGAATGTAGTCAGTAGGGTATCAACTCCCTGAAATTGGTTGAGGTTCACTTTATGATAGAATGCAGGGTTAATATTTGTAAAACTTTCTTACATGTCCAAAAATATGCATCTTGCCATTTCCAGCGTGGAATTCTATATATGCCCATCAAAGCAAGCTTGTTGACTGTATTATTCAAATTTTCTGTACCCTTAATAACTTTTGTGTGTGTCTGCTTAATCTATCAATCACAGAGAGAGGTGTGTTAAAATCTTCTGCTATGATGATGGAGTTATTTATTTCCCCCTGTAATTCTGTCATTTAAAATATATTTTTACACACATACATAATGTAACGTTATTAGGTATATACATATTTAAAATTGTTGTTCCTTCCTGTGGAATCTTTCTCAGTAAGTTTAAAGTGAATTTTTGATGTGGGGTTTTCAGGCCATGTAATTAGTATGAATTCTATCTCCAAATCAGCCCAAAGGTGGGTTTTTGATTAGAAATACTCAGGAGATAATATTCTTTCTTTCCTTTCCTCTTTTCCTTCTTTCCTTCCTTGCCTCCCTTTTTAGTATTGCTGAGACAGTAAATCTCTCTAATTTTCTCTGTGGGGCATGTTTTTTTTTCCCCAAAAAAATTTAGTCCCTGAAATGTTACTTTTAGATAATGCAGAAGCCTCTTGGCTCCCTCTGCCCCCTTCTAGAAGCTTCATCTTTGTCTCCTGACTTTCACATCCATGGCCCAGTAGAACCCACTCACTAGACCTAGGACTGAGCCTCCTGGAAAATGTCAGTTCAAGTACTTGCCTGCCTCTATGAATTTGCTTGCAGTTTCTTATTAATTTCCTTATGGGTGGGACCCAGAAGGAGGTACAGAAGTTAAGGCAGCTGGATCCTACATGGCCAGCTGAGCAGTCTGAGTCCCAGACCCCGCAGTGAAAAAATCACACCAGGCATGTGTGCGTGCATGCCCCAAATGAGAGGCAAGTGGAGGAGAAGGAATTGTGGGTGGCCATCTCCTCTAGTGAATGAGTTCTCCCTTTGCATTTCCTTGATTGCCAATGGCAGTATCTTTTCATGTGCTCATCTGCTATCCATGTGTCCTGTGGTGAAGTGTCCAGTCAAATCTTTCATTCGCTTCAAAAAACTTGAACTGTCTTATTACTGAATTTTGTGAGTTTCTTCATTAGAAGTTGTTTTTGTATTTATGAGGTATGCCATTTGCAAATATTTACTTCTGGTTTGTGCTTGTCTTTTCATTCTATTAGTGTCTTTCTTTCTTTTTCCAAAGCTTATTTATTTATTTTTTGGGGGGAGAGAGGTGCTCTAGACAGGTATCTTCTCCCCCAACCTTCCAGCCAGGAGGATCATGGGTAGATACAGGCACACCTGGCCCTTAGGTTGCTCCAGAGTTTGAAACTGGGCCTTCTAATTTTCACTTGGAAGCTTCATAGTTTTATGTTTTATATTTAGGATATGATCCTTTTTGAGATTATTTTTGTATGGGTTGCAAGTTGCGAGTTAAGGTTAATTTTTTTTTTCCCAACCTGGAGGTCCAGTTGTCCTGGCACCATTTTTTGAAAAGACTGTCTTCCCCCATTGAATGGCCTTTATACCTTTGATGAAAATCAATGCGTGAGTCTATTTCTGAACTGCCTACCCTGTTTTATTGACCTTTATGTTTACTTTCTCTTTATCATCGCATGTTCTTCTTCATGTACATTACAGTTAGGTCTTAATTTTCAATGTGTATTCTTCAATGTTCTTCTTCTTTTTCAAAATTATTTTGTATATTTTCTTTACTCTCCCATGTAAATATGAGAATCAGTTTGCTGATTTCTAAAAATACAAAAACAAAACCAACAAAACAAACAAATAAATGAAAAACTTCCTGGAATTCTGGAATTTTGTTGATTTCTAAAAAAGAAAAATTACTGGAATTTTGGAATTTTGCTTATAATAGGCCTCTGATTTCTTTATCAATATTTTGGAATTTTCAATATACAGCTATTACATATATTTTATAAGAATTATACCTAAGCACTCCATGTTTGGTTTTGTACACTTTACCTTTTAATAAAAAAAGTATTTCCACTTGTTCACTGCCGTGACAGAGAAATAAAGCTGACTCGGTTTGTCAATGTCATATCCTGTGAGTTCGTGAGCTAGAACTTAGCTCCGGTAGCTTGTTAATAAAGATTTTTGTGATTTTCTGCATTGACAAGTATGTTATCTGTGCATAGAGGTGGCTTCATTCCTTCTTTTCCCACACTATATGCTTTTAATTATTTTTCTTGCCGTAATGTACTTTCCAAACGTAGAGTACGATGGCAAGTTGAGAGGTGGGAGTAGGTATTCTTAATCATTTCCCATTTGAGGGGAGACGTTTCAGTCTTTCACCACTAAATATGATGGTACCTATATTTGTATTGTAGATATTCTTTATCAAGTTGAGGACAATTCCATCTATTCTTTTATTTTTAATGCTGAAAACTTCTCTTATGATCGGCATTAGATTTCGTCTCCTCCTCTTTCTCTACCAGTGGGTGTGATCATCTTACTGTTCTTTTTTAACCCGTCAATATGGTGGGTTGCGTGGCTGAATTTTAAATTTGGAACTATCTTTGTATTCCTGGGATATATCCCCACTTTAATGAACATCGTACTATTCAGATTTTGATTTCTTTTTAAGCTAATTTTACTCAATTATCCTCTAGTATTTTTTTAATTCACCTGTGTTAAATTGTTGTTTATTATATTCCTTTTACCTTTTGATATTTGTGGTAACTATAACTAAATTAGCTTTTCATTTCTGGGCTTCTTTCTTTCTTCTTTATAAAAGCTGCCAGATGGTTATTGTTGTTATTGATATTATTATTACTATTAGGGTTTTTTTCCACAGAGCCACCTGTCTACTGTATTTATTTATACTCCTTCTTTCTAATTCTTTACCCATTAATTTTGCCTATTTTTAAAATATGACTATCAAGATTATAAATTTCCCTCTTAGATTTGCTTTACTATTGCATCCGGTGTATAGATAGAGTACTGTTTACTATTTAATTCTCAGTATTTTCTTATTTTACAATGATTTCTTACTTGGAAGACTGTTTTTAAGTTTGCAACCTACAGATATTTTTAAGACAGTTTTAAATTACTGACATTTTACTTAATTTCATTTTGTGGTCGTTGAAGTGTAGTTCTAGGACAAGCAGTAATTAGTGTTGTTTCCCCTAAAGTATGTCAAGTTCTCATCCTACATACCTGTGGATGTGACCTTATTTTGAAACGAGGTGTTTTCAGATATAATCAAATAAAGAAGATTTCATACCCGATCAGGATGAGCCCTACCCCAATGTGACCAATACACTGATAAACAGGGGCTCGGAGACACACAAGGACACTGGGTGATGGCGAGGCAGAGGCTGGAATAATACATTAAAAAGCCTGCAGATGCAGAGGTTGCCGGCAATGTCAGACACTGAGTCAGTTCAAGTGCACTGAATAGATGTTCTCCTCTGGCCTTCAGGGATACCGTGGCCATCCTCACCTCAGTTGTAAAGTTTTACTCTCCTGAGCCGTGAGAGACAGTATCTGTGTTGCTCTAAGTCACCCAGTTGTTGATATTTTGGTATGGAGTATGAGGAAACAAATACACCTGGGAACTTGTTAAAAACACAAATTCTTGGCCTCCATCCCAGACCTACTGGATCAGAATCTTTGTGGATAGAGCTGAGTTTATATGTGTTTTAACAAGTCTTCCATGTTTTTAATGGCTGTAAAGTTTGAGAACCACCGAGCTAGAGAATGTAGTCAGTAGGGGATCAACTCCCTGAAATATGCCCATCAAAGCAAGCTTGTTGACTGTATTATTCAAATTTTCTGTACCCTTAATAACTTTTGTGTGTGTCTGCTTAATCTATCAATCACAGAGAGAGGTGTGTTAAAATCTTCTGCTATGATGATGGAGTTATTTATTTCCCCCTGTAATTCTGTCATTTAAAATATATTTTTACACACATACATAATGTAACGTTATTAGGTATATACATATTTAAAATTGTTGTTCCTTCCTGTGGAATCTTTCTCAGTAAGTTTAAAGTGAATTTTTGATGTGGGGTTTTCAGGCCATGTAATTAGTATGAATTCTATCTCCAAATCAGCCCAAAGGTGGGTTTTTGATTAGAAATACTCAGGAGATAATATTCTTTCTTTCCTTTCCTCTTTTCCTTCTTTCCTTCCTTGCCTCCCTTTTTAGTATTGCTGAGACAGTAAATCTCTCTAATTTTCTCTGTGGGGCATGTTTTTTTTTCCCCAAAAAAATTTAGTCCCTGAAATGTTACTTTTAGATAATGCAGAAGCCTCTTGGCTCCCTCTGCCCCCTTCTAGAAGCTTCATCTTTGTCTCCTGACTTTCACATCCATGGCCCAGTAGAACCCACTCACTAGACCTAGGACTGAGCCTCCTGGAAAATGTCAGTTCAAGTACTTGCCTGCCTCTATGAATTTGCTTGCAGTTTCTTATTAATTTCCTTAATTTTTCATGAGTTCAACCATGCAATAAAATAGTATTTCATATTTTTCCAGATTTTTTTTTTCCTCTAGAAGCTGTGAGCTCGTCAGAGACACAGAGAGAGGGAAAGTGAGAAATCACTCCCAGAGGGATGGCAATGCCCAATGCCTTCCCCATTCTCCTCTTGAGATTTTGGTCACGCATACCCATGTGACTGGTGTATTCTTCCAGCCACGAGTCCCCGAAGGCAACCATCCGAGATCCAGCACCTTAACCATGATGTCACCTGCTGGCCCTTGTCCAGCATTTTTAGGTGAGCTACACCAGGGATATTTTCCCTGAAAACCCCTTCTACCATATTGCATGAATTGGAAATCTACTCTGTCTTCTTTATTTAACACTACGTAGTGTGCGTTTTTTTTTCTTTTTTTTTCATACATTATATGGGTACTATGTCAATGTCATAGCAAAGACACACCTCCCACAGTGGTGTGGACACCCAGTCATCCATCACACTTATGAACTGTGGAAGATCTGAAGGGTGCATTTTGTATATTAGCCAACAATCTGATAAACATTTTAGCATCTGCATTATTTTTTATTGAATAGGGACACCATGATTTTTACTTAAGATAGAGGGCTTTGGGGGTTTTGCTGATTTTTCCATATCTATCCTCCTGCATACCTCTTCTCATGCATCTCTGGTGTTTTTTTAAGGATTATTCCTATAAGTGGAATTCCTCAGTCAAAGGGCATTAGGTTATGGTGTCCTACTGTCAATGGTGCTTTGCCTCAAAATGATGCCAGTTTGGAGTTCTGTAAGCAGTATGTGAGGCTTCTTATTTCAACTTCCCCAACATAGAAATTATTGTTACCTTTGTCAGCTTGATAGGTAAAAATTGTTTTCTTACTGTTGTTTACACTTGCACTTCCTTGATTACAGGTAACGTTGATTACACATGTTTATTATTAATGTATATTCCTCTCACTGTGGTTTGCTTATATGTGTTTTTACTAGCACCTTCAAGTTTTGACATTGGCTTCTCCTATGGGCAACCTGCTGTGTTTGAGTCCTTACGGTTAACAGAAGTGAACGGTGGTCCTTAAGTCAACAATTGGGCTAAGTCTCAGGATGTTTGTAAAACTTCTTTCAGGGTTCTTGAATATCTCTTGAGCCTCTGTAGATGGCAGGAAGTGTGCCGGCTGATTTAAGTTGCATCCCTGCAGTAACTGAGTAAGGGAGGAGTCCACAATGACATGCTGACCACTCAGTGGGGATGTTTAATTCCGTCTTCCCATATAAGAGATCTCTGCTGTTGACAGTCTCTACCTGGAATTTTCCTCTCTGCCACACAGACCATGTGTTGAGGTTCGTTAGGTATGGAGTCTGTGTATTAGACTTTTCCTCTCTGCCACACAGACCATGTGTTGAAGTTCGTTATGTATGGAGTCTCTGCATTAGAAACCCAGGGGAGAAGTTTGCAAAGCTGAGCAAAAAAAGGAGCAAGTAAGTAGTTGCTGAAGAGTGAAAAACACATGTGTTTGGCTCTTATCCTTCATAAATATTATAGGAAAATAAGCTCCCTAAGGAGAGGCAGCCACCATGTGTGGCCCTGCAGGTTGTACATGACACAACTCCGGAGGGAGTCCCACCTCCAGGACGGCGGGAATGACCTCCTCGGGAATTCATGCACAGGTGTATCTGCATAATCGGATGCAGCCACTTCTCCGTATTGATTTGGTTTCTAATCACGGTGGTTTTCAAATACAGGTTAGTGTGAACTAGAAATAGAATGAATGATGCTGGATTATGAACCTCCTTCTGAACTTTTCCTCGTTTTTAGTTACCCAAACAATTGATATGAACATTTGATGTGCCAATGGTCATTGTTCCAGAGAACATAAAATAGTATCAAGGGCAAGAAATTGAAAGCAAGCTTGTATGTGTAGCAATGTTGTTAAAATGTTCTTGATTGATGTGTGTGAAGACAACGTAAGCGCCAAGAGAGCAGGGTATTTTATTCCAACTCCTGGGCATGTATGATAGCGCTTCTTTAACTCCTTTAACACAAACAATGCCAGCACTCGGTGAGCCATTGGATAGAAATTACTCAGATGAGAAGGTGAATATGGGGTTAGAGACAAATATTTTAAGGCATGAAGCGTTCTAGAGACCACCTTGCCTGGCAATTACCAACGGTGATCATTTGATCAAAATCCCTCGGCATAAATTTTGAGGCAAAGATTAGAGATTACCACAGATGACCTCAACTGAGATACCAGCTGAGGTTCTCTTGGGTTACTGACGGTAGGACAGATCCCCCAGCCATGGTGGTGGTTTGCTGTCAGTTAATCTGCTTTACCCTTATTCTTCCTGATATTTTACATATCTCAGTCAAAAGACACTAGATTAATATTTCTTTTTGAGGAAAGTGGTATGTTATAGCACTAGAAAGAACAATAGATCCAGAGCCAGAATCTTAGACTTGAGCTCTTCTATTAGCAAACTGGATGGACCCTCATCTGTAGTGTTTAGGCTTTGAACTAATTGATTACTAAGACAGTTCTTTTTTAAATCTGCTTATCCATGCCTACTTTAAAACAGAGTTACTTTAACTATTATTTAAGTGTAATTTAAGAAGGCTTTCAGATAAGCTCTAAGAGGAAAAACCAACACAACATGCACAAATATCCTGCATAGTTATTTCCAATATCATCACTAGTATTCTTTCACATTACATTTAACAGTGAATGAAATAGTATCTTATAAAAGCCAAAGAGATCAATGCTCTCTTGCCCCCACAGGACAATTTCATAATCCAAGTTGTCTTTTAGCTTCTTTATCAGGATCAGAAAAACTGGTGCAGAAAAATGTGTTTCCTTTTCTGCGGAAAAGCTTAGCAATTACCTCTTGCTAAAGTACAAAAGCAATCATCTACTTACAGATTATTTAAGGGTTGTTCCTGTCTTAAAACAAGAAAAGTAAATTAATGGGCAGTTCTGACATGGTTGAGCAAAGTCAGGAGCTCTCCCTAAGGATGCAGGCTGAAGCCGTCATTATTACATTTGGGACCGGTGTGAGAGGGTCTCGTGGCGCCTTGGAGACAGATGAGCGAACTCCAGGCACAGCTTGGTCAAGCAGCTATTCATTTTCGTTTGGACGTTTTTGCCTGTTTTGGCACCTCTGCCCCATTTCTTGCAACAGCTCTTGCAATCTCACTTGGCACTATCAAGACTAAGGTGTAAACATGATAGTCCCTGGGACTGAGTCAAGAGAAAACTCAGGAAGCAAGCAGAATGAAAATAAAGACATGTTTGGAGCGTGTGGACATCTAAATCGTATTTAACACTTGCACTTTCTCTCTTTTCTCCATCTCAAGGTTAGTTAAGATGAACTTCTTAGATTTCTTTTGTAAGTTAGGTGTGCATGGGTAAAGCTGCTAGGTCTGTGAAAATCGTGTCAAACTCCTCTCTCCAATCCTCCTGGGTCTGCCTCTCCTGATTCCTGACTCAGAGCCTGTCTCCTCTGTTCCAGGCTATCCTGTCTACGCCTTCTTTGGTGGCATCCCGAGCTTACGGGTTCTGTATCGCCCCGTCGTGTTTTTTCTGCTAGGTTTTAGGTCATGGGCTGTGCTATGCTTGGGCATTGGTTCTCAAGAACAAAGAAAAGAGCAATCGCTTTCATGAATTTCCATGTGCAGATGCACCCACTGTGGCCATCGTCAAGCTGCTAACATGATGTCATTGTGCACGGAGCTGACGGGGGAATGAAGGGCACAGCGGGCTCTCAGCAGTCACTAAGAGCTAGTTCCAGCACACCAGACGTGCGTCTTTACAGAAACGCTCCGGGTCAGTCCTAGAGGTCATTTTGTCTTTTTGCCTCTAGTGTCTATCTTTAATTTTCATGAATTACAAGTAATAGTGAATTGGATCCTTTTTTTGTTGTTGTATTCCACCTCACTGGATCCTGATGGTCATGGAGACCTAATCTGCGCCCGGTGCTTGTCTATGTTACATCAGCCATAGCTACCAATGTAGACCTATTGGCTCATCTCACTTTGGAGCCCTAGCCACCGGCTACGTTTCCCCTTCCTGAGTAACATGAGTCCTCATTTTCCAGCTGGCTTACAGGACGGGCAGCACACAGGTTGCACTCTTCATGTGTAATGAGGCCTTTCTCTGTTCAGAGTATGATTTCCTTGATAATTACATTGTTCAGGAGCCTGGGGGCAAGAAAGGGTGTATTGGTTGGTGTTCTCCAGATAAACAGGACTAATCCATCATTAGATAGACAGGTGGGCAGATAGACAGGTGGGTGGAGTAAAGGAACTGGCTTGGGGGAGCGTGGAGGCTGAGATCTGTGGTCTAAAGGCTTGAGAACCAGTAGAGGTGATGGGATGATTTTCAGTTCCAGTCCAAAGGCAACAGAAGACCAATGTCCCAGCTTGAAGACACTGAAGCAGAGAGAGAGAGAGAATGTTCTCTTCTCCACTTTGGTTCCAGCAGGCCTTTAACTGGATGAGGTGTATGCACATCAGGAAGGGAAGTCAGCATCCCTCTGCACCCTGTGTACTCCCCTCTGCGTGAGTCTGATCCACAGCACGAACCATGTCTGTCCAAATGTCTGGGCTTTCCATGGCCCAGTTAGGATGACACAAACCTTGACTACCACACTGATCTTGAGAATCCTGTCTGTGATTTTACAGCATTAGAATGACACTCCATGCTAGGTCATATTTGTATTTGCTGGGCTAAAGAAGCAGAGTGAGAGTTCTTGGGAAGAGCAGGCCTAGATTTTGACCCAAAGCCAATTGCTGTCATTAAGCACACATACGTTGATTGTTTTCAGAGGTCCCTGTGTCATTTTATGCTGAACATTTTCAGATGCGCCCTTTTACTGATAAGTGTGAAGTGCACCACTCTAGTCCGTCCCTGGGATTCAAAGGCTTCCACAGAGTCCTGAGGAGACTCTCTTAGGCTTTCCAGGGCCATTTTGGTTCCATGGACATGTGGACATCTCCAGCTGCCAAGTCTTTTCTAGATTCTTTTGCTGGAGATCCACACCTACATGCTTATTCCTGGATTAGCCATTGGTTCCCTTAGCATTATCTTGCATGTAATTCAATTAAGCAGATATCTATATGATGTGTAGGCCTTTCGAGAGAGAATTAATAACCATTTCCTACCCACCAACTGAGCTGCATTTTGTTAGTGACATCCTGGGGAGTAAAAAGGGACTTTTGCTTTGCAGTCTGCAACCTTTCTGGGGTGGGTAGAATTCTGAGCTTGTCGCTAATCACAACCACTAAGTGGAACCTTCTAGATGCACTACCCTATTACCGTGCGATCATGTTCAAGCCACTGAACTCTGAACCTTTGTTCCCTCAGCAGAAAGTAAGGAGTCTGGGCTTGAACTCAGACTTGGAGCCCTAGTCGTTTTTCGTTGCTTCTCTAAATGGTAATTGTCAAGGCAGGACTTTTCGGGAAATGATGCGACAGGGTGGAGTGGGAGGAATGCGCATGGCTAGAAAGTGGAAAGTGATTTTTTAGGATGATACTTCCTGGCAACAGCACCAATTGTTGGATTTGACAAATAAAATTATAGGATTCCAGTTACATTTGAGTTTGGGATAAACAATGAATAATTTTTAGTATATGAATGCTCTCAACAATATTTGGGACATGCTTATACTAAAAATTATTCATTGTTTTTCTGAAATTCAGCTTTTACTTGGTACCCTGAAATTTATCTGGCAACCCTGTCTAATGGTAGATAACCTATTTTCTCTGAAAAAGTTGGGCTGGACAAGTAGGGCATTTCAGTGAAAAATAGAACATGAGTTCATAGAGACGGAGGCCAGGTAGTTTGTTTAGTACCTATGCAAGAAAAGGTGCCACTTTTTCTTTTTTTGCTCAGGTTGTAATACCACTTCTATGTTTAAAAAAAAACAAAACAAAACAAAACTGTGTGACATTTTAGTACTGACTTAAGAAGTCACCAGGTTAAGCCCTGAATAGACCTGAAGACTCAACATAGAGTTGCAGACACAAAAGGTCAGTTACCCTAAGAAGAAAACCATAAAAGAAAAGCCTCTTAGGCTTTTTACTTGAAGCAGAAAATGCTAACGTTGCGTCCAGCTTAGGAACTGAGTTGAATAACTTTGTAGTTTATATATTAAAATGGGGAGAGAAATCTAAAGTACAAGAATTTTGAAGTTTTAGTAAGCATTAGCTACAATATTTAATATGGGTGCTGTCTAGTATTCTTAAGCAGCTTGGGAAGAAATGATGGTCATGCATTTGTGCAGAAGATGGTTGCATTGTCCTCTCATTAATCAAATGCATAGTTAACAGACAACAATCTATGAACTAGGTAACACAAGTCATAGGTAACACTGTCAACCAATTGGTTGATGGATCTTATTCATAGCATGTAAGATGTGTCCCAGCTTTCCCCAGCTCTTGACCTGCCAGGATACAAGAATCTTAAGCCACATCCAGAGTCTTCTATAGCCTGTCTACCCAACACACTGAGAGATTCTAATTATTGTTTTAGACAGAGATTTTTTTTTTTTTTTGCTATAGGACTTGTGTGGTTGTCAAAGACACAGAGACAGAGAGACAGAAAGCCAGAAGTCACTTCCTAGGTTGGATAGCCATGCCACAGTCCCTTCTCCACCATTTTCCTCTCAGGATTTTGGGCATGCATGCACACATGTCAGGCCTGACTTTTAAGCTCCTGGATCCAGGACTCAAACTGCAGTTGACCATGTGGGAGTCCAGTAATATAACCATTACACCATCTGCTGGTCCCCGCACTCTCTATCTAAGGAGAACACAAGTTTGTCATCTCCCATATTTCCTTGGACATGAACTATGGATAACATATAAACCCTTGTATAACAAAAGACCTGTCCATCTGATGACTTAATTTTCATCCGTTCAGAATGGTTTTCTTAGCACTTATTCTGGTCCTGTCATGACGACTTTGGAAAACCATATGGTGTGCTACAGAGAGGTTCAGTGATGGAATGTAAATAATAATTTTAAATGTTAACAGAAGGTCATGATGCAGTACGTATGTGATTAAGGGATAAGCACAGGGTGCCAAGGCATGGCTGTGGAGGAGGACTAACTTCGGGAAGAGGGTGCAGTACAAAGGTCTCCTGCAGGTGGTAACCTCCAATGTGAGACCAAGGAAATAGGAGGAGGATTGAGAAGAGGAAAGGGGCTGTCTATAGACATGCACGTTCCAGACAGACATCAACACGTGCTGAAGCTTGAGAAGAAAGGGGACATGACACTTTCAGGGAGTTTTGGGGAGTTTGGTTTGACTGGGTGGTGGGAGAAGGAGTAGCAGTGTTCTGGGGAGAGAGACAGGTCTCAGCAGAGACCTGATTAAGATGACCCTGAATGTCTTGCTTGGGAAGACAGAAGTTCCTAAGTACCATGGGAAGTTCTGATCATGTTTTCACGGGAAACTTACCTTTTAAAGTGAGCACTCCAACTGCAGTATGGAAGAAAGACCTCCTGGAAGGCAGGGGGCTATCTAGGAGCTGTTTCAGCAATCTAGGTGAATACCGATGATGGCTTAGATGAGGCTGCAGCAGTGGGCATAGAGAGAAACTAGCCAATTCAAGATATAACAAGAAAGAAAAACTACACAAAGTTTGTGTGTAATATTAAATGGACATAAATTATATCTTTTACATATATGTGCGTACCACTCAGTTTGTACATAAATACATTCAGGTATGCATGCATGTGTCTGGATTAAGAAAAGGTGGGAATTTGAGGCATCATTTACTGAGCCATTGAAATTCCCAGAGAACCAGGGGAGGATAGATGGGCTTGGAATAGACCTGATGCGTTAGGCTTTGAACACATGAACTTGAAAGCTACTGCACGTCCCAGAGAGAACAGCCCATCGTGAGCAGTTGTTTAAGTGACTAAGGGCCAGCAGCAAACTCTCGGCTCTAACTCTGGAGGTTATCAGTGTATGAACGGCACAAGGGTCTTTGCAGTGGACTAATTCACTCCAAGGTAGCGTTGGCCATGAGAGAGGTGGGCAGGCTAGGTGGGGACAGCTCAGGCCTGCCTTAAAGGAATAACAGAGCAGCTTAATGGGAGACAAAAAAGAGCCGGGGAGGCCGAGGAAGGAAAATCAGCAGAATAGAGTATCCTAGACTAGTCCAAGAGGGAGACTGTTAGCAAAGAAGGAATACAAATGAAAAATAATGTGTTGGCTTCAAAGGTCAAGAGTGGGATTGAGAAGCTTTTATTAGATTCAACCAAAGGAGGTCACTGGTGGCCTGGTTTTAGCAGTTTGGGGGTGGGGTGAGATGTGGAAATTGAAGTATGTGTGGGAGGACAGAAAGTGGAACTAACTCCTATAGAAAAGGCCGAGAAAGTTTACTTTCACATGGGCGGGACTAGGTAGGGTAAGGGCCGGTGGGAAGGAAGGTGTAAACAGAAGACAGGGTGTTGGAGCAGGAGAGGGAGGGCTTGAGTGCGAGAGCAGGTTCTCTGGGAGGCCAGAGGTCTGGGTTGAGGACACAGGTGGAGTGAGCCAGGCGAGGCAGGAAGGATGGCTTCACAAAGACAGGATCTAAAGTTGCCCTCCTTCCTCTCTCTCTGTTTCTCTGAATATGAGGAGAGGTCTAGTATTAAGAGTGAACGATTTGAAGGTAGGGTAGGAGGAGAGGACAGGAGGAACATTTGAAATTGCCAATTGGAGGCTGGGAGAGAAGCCTGCCTAGAGAAACCCAGGCTCGCCAGGCAGCTGTGAGTGCCCAGAGGATGTGGAAACCAGAAACCCGAACTGGAATCCACATGAGCCGTTGTGATTTTCTCTGTCAGAGCGCTGAAGGCTGATGTAAAAGCTAAGAAAGCAGGCAGTGGACTCGATCTAGGCGAGGGTGGGCCAGGACGCTGATCAATGGCAAATTGCTCTGCTCAGAGAGGCAGATTGAGGGGGCACGAAGAAGGACTTCACATCTTCATATGCAAAATGAGGACTGAAGTCATGGAGAACTGAGGGTGGAAGGTCAAGGGCCATGACCAACTGAGAATTGAGGGTGGAGGAACTTGAGGGTTGAAGAATATGGAGAAGAATTTCACATCTTAAAAATCAGATGCCCACATAGAAATTTCGGTTTGCAAAGATCGGTGTTTACCAATACTTTCTTATGAAATTTGTAAAACTAGAAAAAAATTAATTCTAAATTAGGCAGTTCATTATGTTCACATCATTACATGACTACAGAAAAATGGTAGACTATTTCCTGAGAATAAAACCACCATAATGTCAAAGGGAATGCATTGGAGACAAACGTTTTTTAAGAGGCGATAGATGCAGCATTTTCACACTGAAGGGGCACATGTTACAAGCCACAGGAAATGGTTATTTTTGGTTGTTGTTATAGTATGCATGCACTCACCAGACAGACAGACAGAGAAAGAGGGATAGTGAGAGTTCATTCCCCAGGCGGAATAGCCATGCTGTAATCTCTTCTCCTACCTTCTTCTCTCGAGATTTTGGGCATACACACACACACACGTACCAGGCATGTTTTCCAAGCTACTGGTTCTAGTCAGCCATGTGGGTTCCAGCCACCTTAACCACCATGCCATCTGCCTGGCCCCATAGTGGGTAATTATTCTCTTTATTATTTATTTTAAGTGGTCATAAAACTATTTAAATATATAGTTGCTTAAAACACAGAGAATCACTAGGACAAGGCACTCCCATTATTGTGGGCTGCTTTTTGCCATTTCACTTTATTTTTCTGCATATTTTGCAGAATTTTGTATTTTTACATATTTTAAATGTCTCTTCTAAGACAAAATAAATACACTTTGCCAATCATTCAACCTATAAATGTAAGTCTGGTTGAATTATATTTTAATTCAAATTGCTATTGAATGCACTTAAATTCCATGTTTAAAAAAGGCTGCTGTTCACGTTGAGCAACTTGGATTCAAGAATGTCTTATAATTCTAGTGTTAAACTCCATTAAGATTAATTAGAACTCTACAAATGTAACGACTTGCCCAGACATTATTTTCATGCAATTTAGAAAAATAAACTAGAAAGTTGACGGAGAGCATACGTTAGCGGTTAGTATCTTACTCTGTGAGTGATGTGGCAGAAATTTTGCCTTTCTCCAAATATCTTGTGTTTTGCTGGAATGTGTCCTCCATTTTTTTTTTTTTTTTGAAGAGGATTTTGCTATAGGGCACGTGTGCTCGCCAGACAGACAGACAGAAAGTGAGAAATCATCCCCCAGGGGGATGGTCACACCGCAATCCCTTCTCCTCCATTCCCCTCTCAGGATCTTGGGCATGCATGCACACACACCCGGTGTGAGTTTTGAGCCACCGGGTCCGGGACGTGAACCGTGGTCAACTACGTAGGAGTCCAGCGACATAGCCATTACGCTAACTGCTGGTCCCAAATGTGTCCCCCATTTTACACGATCTACAATCCATATCATTATAGCAATTTTGGGGGGTGGTGCTAAGGGAATGGAAACATTGTCTCTGGAGCCCACCGATAACCTGCTACCAGGCAGGGAGGTCTATGCCCTGCGTCCCTGAGCCTTCACCCCTCTATGTCTACACAGGGCTGTGCGTGCCCGGATATAGACATCTTCTCATCTTGTTTAAGTGTGGAAAAGGGAGGAGATGATAGAAGGGGAAAGGGAGAGGAATGCATGTTTATATTGAGGAACTATGCTATATTAGCAGACAAGGATAAAAATAATGAAGGGGAAATACATGAAAAATAAAGGAGTGCTAAGATTTAATTTGGTCTATTTTACAGTTCTGTTGAAGCTTATCTTCCATCCTTTCATTCATTTGGGTAAAATATAATAAAATCTTGGGGTCCAACATGACCTAATATTTAAATAGCCTTTAGAGTTTAGATGCATTGTCTCTTTGGGGCTATATAGTAACTTCAAGTATAGATAAAGACTTTAAAGTTCAAACTGTGTGACTTATACATGGGGGGCTATGAGATTTATACTCACTTTCTGATCTTAAAACTCAAATGCTGGGACCAGCAGTTAGCATAATGGCTATGTCGCTGAACTCCCACGTAGTTGACCATGGTTCATGTCCCAGACCCGGTGGCTTAAAACTCATGCCAGGCACGTGTGCGTGCATGCCCAAGATCCCGAGAGGAGAATGGAGGAGAAGGGATTGCGGCATGAACATCCCCCCGGGGGGGTGATTTCTCGCTTTGTGTCTCTGTGTCTCTCTCTGTCTGTCTGGCGAGTGCACGCGCCCTATAACAAAAACCTCTACAAACAAACAAAAAACAAAACAAACAAAAAAACGCATATGCTTTGTACTGCATGACAAAGTTCTGTAAAATAAATGTTTATCAAACTAGTCCCCTGTAGCAAAACTTACAAATGTTAACCTCATTTAGTTCTCCCTTTCTACTTTCATTTCTTCTTTCAACTGCTATATTTAAGATTTCTGTATCTCAAGGTTTATGCCATCTTATTTAGCATAACATTTTTACAAGTTAAATTAAATTTAACCTACATTTTAGCAGAGAGAGAACGAGAGAGGGGAGACAAAGAGGGGCAGCTTTTCGGCGAAACACTTAGAAATTCGTAACAACACTTTTTCTTGCTTGCACATAGACTTTGAATTTTCATTTTAAATAAAAGTTTTCTAGGGTGCAGAGCCCATGGTTTATTCCTAGTTGGGATGCTGAGTCATTCTCCACCCTTGGACACCTCACTTAACACTCTGTAACCTAGTAAGATTTCCCTTTTTTCCAAACTAGATTGTGTTTGGAAAGAGGAACCTTCAGTGTTTCTTGTCGTAATGCCCCCCAGCTTTCTTAAATTACTTGGGATCCTGGGTGTCTGTCTGCAACTCATTCAAGCACAATTTAGAACAGAAATAAGATTGAAAGCTTTCTAGATTTAGTGTGAGGATAACTTCAGAAGGCATCTGTAAAGTCGAAGTGTGCTCACCTATTATCTTCTTTGCTATTGCCTTGTCCTGAGTCATTCCACAAGGCAACATGCGGGCACCTACTTCCCACGTCCCAGTGAGGACGTGGCTCACCACGCGACGATGAGAAACGGGCGGCCAGCAATTTTACCTGAACTTTGCTTCGTGAGTGGGTACAGGATTACATTGTAGCCTTGTTTTGAAGAGTTTTAAATACTTCAGCACCTCTATGTCACTTGCCCACTCATGTTCCTAGTCCTTCATGACCAGCCCCCTCACGTTCCCCCGCATGCCTTCAGGGGTGTCTGCATTTAGATAATTAGACATTCATATTGTGCAAAGGTTGGTCATTACTTGGGTTTTCCTAAAGCTTCTTTTTAACTCTAGGTGAGCCTTGCCACACAGTTATCATTAATCTTTATTCACTATTGTTTTTAATTGGTGTTTTGGTTTTGCTACAAATTTTGTATACATTTGAGTACTCAATAAAATTTCACTTTTCTTTAATACTAAAAAGATTCACTGATAGATTGGATAGGTTCCAACTCAGATGGTTGTGGGTTAAAAGATGTAAAGGTAAAATTTTGGTTTTATTTCTGTAAAAATCAATCTTTCAGTAGTTTTCTCAGTGACATCTCTATGCTAGGTGCATGGTGAAAAATTCAAGTATTCTGAAAAACCAATTCCTGCTTTTGAAGTACTAATAATCTAGCTGAAGAAACATTACATTTATCTTAAATAATTGTGAGAGTTGAAAGCTATATTCATATAAGAGCTGTCACAAAATCATATGAGATTAACTGTCAAATGACGGTTACAGGCAATAAAACATTACTCTATTAGCTTGGAAGCAGGAAAGCCTTAGGTGGGAGAGAGGAGGCTGGAGGGATGATGAGAGTGTTTGTTAGAAATCCAGAAGTAAGGAAAGTCGAGCAGGCACATGGAATACCTTGAATGAAGGCAAAGAAATGACCAGGAATAGACCAATTTAAGCATGAAGTGTTTTCTCAGGAGAAAAACAGTTAGTCAAATAGGCTTGATTAAGAAAACAAGGATGTTAGAAATAAGAAACTGAAGAAAGCTTACGGTAGAGGAATTACATAATAAAAATATGATTTATGGAGGAAAAATCATTTAAAAGTAACACAAGTTAACACTACAAAAAGTTTATGGAGAGAGATGAGTTCTGAGGAAGTTGCAGTAGTCTCTCTAGCAGGATAAAAGGTATGAATGAAATCAATGAAGGCGGGACGATTATTTATCTAAATAGCAGGATAAAAAGTACGACATAGCAGTGTTTCCCAAATATGTTAAGTTGCATAAAATAACAAGAAGTTAAGGAGAGGTATATTTATAATAGTGGCAAGTCACTTGTTTAAATATGAAATTGTGCTCCTTTAGAAATTACTCCTTTTTGTCACTGTGCTAAGCAGCTTATAAACTGGTCCCCAGTGACCCTTGCCTTCCAGTTCGTCTTCTCCTGGAGTGTTGGCTGAACTTAATGACTCTCTTCTGATAAACAGGCTATGACAAATGTAATGAGGTGTCACTTCTGAGATTAAGTTATAAAGAGACTACAGCCTTCATGTCATCCTCTCTTGCTAGCTGCTCTGAGGGATGCCAGCTCTAGTGGTGTGGAGAATCCCATGGGGCAAGAAACTGATGACCGGTCAACAGCTGCGAAGACCTCAATGTGTGAGTGAGTCTGGAAGTAAGTCCTCCCCAAGTCCACCTTTGGAAAGACTGATGCTCCCACCCACACCTGATGGCTACCTTGTGAGAGACTCTGAACCAGAGGCCCAGCGAGGCCATGCCAGGATTCTCGACTCGCATGGAAACAATGAGCTAATCAATGTTCGTTTCACACCACTGAGTTTTGCAATGAGTTGCTATACAGAATAGATAACTAATGTGTCATTATAGAAGTGCATGTTCTTTTAGCTACCAGGACTGCGAACTGAAAACTGTGAAGGACCTTCTCACTTATAATGCAACAAAATTCAATCTAAATGCACTTTTCAGTGCATTAGAATCATTGGAATCATGAAAAGTAAGAGAAAATTTCAAAGACAAAATAAGTGGAAACCTGTGATGGAAAGCTTACCTTAGAATAAATGATAACTCTTTTCCGGGAACAAAGACCAAGAGTGGGTTTTACTGCAATCTAGTCTCAGAGAAGAAATCCTTAATTAAGACTAAAACTGTTACCAGTTGATAGTGCTCTGGAAAAGGGTACTGAGTTTAAGCTTTGAGGAGCACCTTCTAATGAAATTAGACAAGAAAATAAAAATTGTCAATTTAAATATGTCGGTAAAAATCCAAAGGAAACAGGCAACCACAAGAAGAAACAAGAGGGAAGAGGATCCCTGAGGACTTCAGTTACTGGAATTATCAGACAAGGACTTTACTGACTCTCTTTCAGCCATGGTGGAAGCTGTGAAATGGAATCTCATTCTGGTAACAATTTTCATTTTCCTGTCGATCAGTGGTTTTGAGTGTACTCATACTTACTGGTCATGTACTCATTTTATTGAAAAATGTATCTGTTCAAGTCTTTTGTCCCATTTCAAAACTTAGGTTTCCTTTTGGTCTTTTTAAATGACTTACCTTTCCACACTGGATGGGCTCGGCTTCCTGATGGAAAATCAATTTCCTTCATATGTGCGGGTTTATTTTTGGACTCTCTATTCTCTTCCGTTTTATTTCTTTATTCTATGCCAATACATACCCTATTCTCTTAATTATTGTAGTTCATTAGTAAATTTTGAAATCAAGCAGTAAGTTTTCCAAATTTGTTCTTTTTTTTTCCATCTCAAGATCGTTTTGAATAATTTTAGATCTTTTACATTTTTACCCATATTTTAGAAGCAGCTTGTTAATTTTTACACAAAAGGCTCCTGCAGTCATAATGAGGAAATTGTTTGAATATATACATCAGAAAGAATTGACAGCCTGAAATATGAAATCTTCCCATGTGCGAACATGCCACGTCTCACCTTCCTTTGCTTTCTCTTAGCAATATATTGCAGTTTTAATCCTAGCTGATTCGCAGTTTTTATCAGACTGATTTTCAGGTATTTGATGTTTACCGTTTCTACTATAAATTTAAGTTTCAAAATTCACTTAAAAATTTTGACTTCCATTAAACAATAGATTTTTGCCAATAGACCCATAATCTGTAGCTCTTCAAATTAATTACTAGCTCTAGTAGGCTGTCAGCCTAAAAAGAAGCCTGTTACATAGCAAGTGAAATAAAAGCAATCTATTTGAGCTAAGGTTTAGAACAAGTAGCCCAGGTAATGCAGACTTCTGGTCACCCAGAAATGTTCTCACCAGAATGGCAGCTGAGAAAGCTGGGATCTAACAAAGAGAAGAGGCAGGAAGACAGCAGGTTACAAGTTTAAAATAATGCGGACAATTGATTGGTTGTACTTCACGTTTAATGTCATGAGAATGAAGAAAGGGTGTGTGGGGGTCATCCTGTGGATCTATTACTCTTTGAAGTATTCCTTTTTTTCAACTATAAACTAAAACATACCTTTTGTGAAATAATCCTGATGCATGTGGAGAATAGCCAAGGTTTCAGGCTCATGTCTTTTTTTTTTTTTCTTTTCAGGCTAATGCTTTACTCAGGCCTTCAAAGTTTAAATGGACCTCACATTTCACAAGCTGCTATGAGCTGTTTTTCTTTCTCAAGGTTTTATTTTTGTACATTCCAGTGCTTTCTATATACATAACAATATCATCTATAAATTATAAATTTTCTAATATATCTTTCATTTTATTTTGCTTAATCCTCCACTAATATTCTTCACTATAATATTGAATAGAATTGATGAATATGAAAAGTCTTGTCTTATTCCTAAACTTAGGAGAAAACACTGTATTATTTCTATTTTAAAATATATATAGTTTAACATTAAATTATTAAAATCTAGTTTTACACTCTTTATTGGAAGTATGTATTTTATTTATACTTAATATAATTATTGATGAGATAAATCTCTCATCTTAATTTTTTTACCTCTTTTTTTATTTTTTAGGTTCCATCTTATCTCATGCATTTATTTCTAGCTATAATTTTTTGTGCATTTGGGAAGGAAGTTCTAGATGTTACATCAAGTATCATTAAGCTAGCATGCTCTACTTTAGCATACATAAATGATTCTATATAATATTAATTCATGTACTTTGCATTAATATCATTTTATCATCCTTCTAGTCCTTGAGCTCTTGTTTTATAATTTATTGCTTTTTATTCTATAACCTCAATATATTGTTTCTATTTTTGTTTTGTATAATCCATGCTTGTTCTCCTCTAAAACATTCAGGAATATTATAAAGATGTGAGGCACACTACAGTATTTGTTATATTTGTACACATTTTGTTTCTTTGATACTCTTCATCTTTTTTTGTAGTTCTAGATTTCTATCTGGTATCATTTATCCTCAATCTGAAGAATATTTTTAGTACTTCCACAGAAAAAGAACTCTACACTACTGTCAGCTTTTGTCCATCTGAGAATATGTTTAGTTTGGCTTAATTTTGATAATAGTTAAGTTGCGTATCTAATTCTAGACTCACAGTGTTACTCCTCACCCTATGTCTACCCTGCACTGTACAGATGTTCTTCTTTCCTTCTAGCCTCTGCTGTTTCTTTCTTTTTTGTTTTAAGAATTATTTATTTATTTAATTCTATTTGTTATTATTATTTTTTAATTTGACCAGAGAGAAATGGAGAGAGAGAGAGAAAGGGAAAGCAAGAAAGCAAACTGCCAGGTCCAGGACTCAAACCACAGTCAGCCATGTAGGAATCTGGTGCTTTTAGCCACCACGCCACCTGCCAGCCCCTAGCCTCCCCTGCTTCGTTGAGAAGTCAGTTCCTGTTCTACTGCATATAACCTGTCCTTGGTCTCTAGCTGCTGTAATGCATACTCTTCGTCTTCGCTGTTCTTTACCTTGAATATGATGTATGCAGAGATTTGCTTCTTGTTTATTCGCTTGTGCTTTTGTTTGGTATTTATACTAAGGATTCACTGAGTCACTTGAGTCTGTGGTTTGATGTTTTTCATTAATTTTGGAAAAATGACATTATCTCTTCCAGTATTTTTCCCCCATTCTTTAATTTTTCTCCCCTTGGCAGTTCAATTATTTACATAACTACAAATATAAGTGATACTATCTGTCACATATCAGATACTCTGTTCTTTTCCATTTTAATTTTCTCTTTGTTTTCCTCTTTATGCATGTCTGGGTACATTTTATTCATCAGTCCTCAAGGTCACTGTCCTGTTCCATGTCTAGGTTCTTGAATACATCCAATACATTTGTTATTTTTTATTATACTTTTTACATGTAACATTTATATTTATTTATTTTTTAATATTAAAAAATTAAAGTTTATATTTATAAATTCACATTAAATCAATGGATATCTTTATAATGTTTAATGTGGTTCTTCCCTGCATGAATACAGTGCATATTAGTCAAGACAAAGACGTTACCTTACCATGATTATCCACAAATAACTTTTCCCTTTTGCATCTATGTAGGTCTTATCCAATTAGCATATCTTTGCTGATATTTTCCAATCTTCAAGCTTGCTATACACCATTTTCACTATATTCTCTTTTAAAAATCATGTTATTTAACATTTTCTGTTTGGTAATTCCAACATTTGAGCTATCTCTGGATTTGCTTTTTAACATATTTCTATTGTTCACTGTTTACATTTTTCCTTGTTTGTTTTATAATTTTTCATTGATTGCAAGACATTTTATATAAAAGGATAGTAGAGGTACTAGCAGATGGCATAATGGTTATGTCATGGACTCCCACGTAGTCGACTGCGGTTCGCGTCCCGGACCCAGTGGCTTAAAATTCACGCCGGGCACATGTGCGTGCGTGCCCAAGATCCCGAGAGGAGAATGGAAGAGGAGAGACTGTGGCATGGGTATCCCTCTTGGGGGTGAATTCATGCTTTCCTTCTGTCTCTCCGTCTCCGGCACATGTACATGCCTTATAGCAAACATCTCTCTCATTCAAAAAAATTAAAAAGATAAACGAAGCTGGAGGTAATAATATCTGCTTCTAGAAAGGGTTTCATTATTAATCAGGCCTCTAGAGCAGCTACAGGGTCATGACAATGGGCTTTTGCTTCATTCCATGTTAGTTTGATTTAGATTTCCACTGTCTTCAAATTTTGAGGGTTGAATCCAGATTTTCCCTTCTGTGGGGCTTAGAATCGGTGTGCTGACATGACTCTAGAGATTTGTCTATGCTTCCAAGCTGAGCCACCCTCTTATGGAACTGTGGCATCTCTCTCCTTAGTTTACAGCCTGGTTGCCAATATTTTTTGGACCTCCAAAGAGTTGTCTTTGCTTTTGGATCCTGCCCAGTGGTTTCTGAACCTGGAAGACCTCGTTCAAGCTTGTTACATCTTTTCTCTCCACCAATCTTTTGAGGGCTGTGGCCCCCAAATCCATGAACACTTGGACTTCTCTTTAGCTATTTGGACTAATCTTCAGTTTTCGGTAACCAAAAGCCTAACTGTAACTTTCTCTGTGTTTTTATGTGTGTCTATGTGTGAGAGAAAGACCCCTCTGACCTCTTCAACCTTCCTTAGGTGACTGCTTATTTTCTTACCCTAGCACAGCCTCCTCTACAGGAGAGCTACACGTGAAAGAGGCCATGGTGTCCTCAGTGGGCTTTGTCTTAGCTTATTCCTGTCTTCCTACCAGCACTTGGTGTATTACTCCTGGTGCTTGGTGAAGAGCCACAAGAAAGAATTGGCAGGTGGGTACAGATGTGGTCTGCAGGTGGGATTCCTCCAAATTCTAGTCTGCCATGCCAGGCTACATGTGGCTCTAGATAATTCTGAAAATTTTTGTCTAATATCTACTTCCTCCTCCCTTTCCTTATCTCACTCTCTTGGTGTATATATGTGTATATATATATTCCCTCAGCAGGTTTGTATGTCTTCTCTTTTATGAAGAACTTGGAATTTTCTGAATATTGCCTTGTTTAGGTCTCATAGTATCTTCATCTCTAATAAGTTCTTAAAACTATGATTTTTTTTAGTTTAAATGGCTTTTTGTTGTATTTATTTTTACAGTGGGACTGTCTTTTGCAACTTTCTCACCCGATTGGAGAAAATGCCCCACTTATTATTGCGATTATGATCTTGAAATGCCCTGCTATGCACAAGGTCTCTGGTTTAGGTGCAAAAGCTAAACATAACATAGGAGTCAGGCAATTACAGCTTCCTATGCACATTAGAAAATGCTTATTGGAAATGGGCAATTTTGTTCTCTGAGTTTAGCAAAGTGAATTTTGTCGTATTAAAACAAAGAATACTGGAGTAGGGTATCTCAGTGACTCAAGCACTCCTCTGGTCTCTTAAAATCCAAATTTGGCAACATTTAGCAGAAAAGTGATGGTGTTTATAAGACCCCAGTTGTCACAGACTCATGCCACAAGGGATTTTCCCCCCAGTCCACTGTCTACTTCTCCCACTTCTCAGAAATACTCTTTATTCCTGAATAAGTCTTGCAATTTCATATATCGCTCTTACTTTACGTTATAATTCAAGGCCATGTTCATATTCAAGGCCACACTTTCTCAGATAATGCATAATGCTATTACTCTTTTTATTTCTAAGCTTTAAATATTTATTTATTTTAGCATTTGCTTATACATCAGTGTCTTTATCTATGTAATTACTTTCACTGTTACTTGAATACAGTCCAGTTTGTTTATGTAAGATTTTTGGTACACTTATCCAAACATACTCAAAGACAGTCGAGTGTGTGTGTGCATTGATATACATACACACAGCTTAACAGCAATTCTTTACCAACATAAATTTTTTCTGTGTACATCAATATAATCTAGATTCTGAAATAGAATAGACAGTTTTGTAACTTGTTTCTCCCATTCAATATCCATATATACACGCATAGATATTGATAGCACATTGTTGTGGGGATTGTCATAGTTATAATGTCAATAGATCATCGTGGCAATCTGATCAGGCACCTGGCCCTGATTGAATTCTGCCTGGACAAGGATTAAGGAGCAATTTGACACACATTTGTTTTCCTCTGGTGCATATAAATCTCCATTCTTGGAATAGAGACGGGGTGTCTTTAATTTTTTCTTGGTGGTTGTTGTCAGCCTTGGCTTGCAAAATCTTCAGTGTAATTCCCATTTCTAAAGTCTCTTTTATTGGTTTTATATTGATGACTATTCTTGATATAATGGAAAATAAAATTGCATTGAAACAGTGATGAGCTGCTTTCTTTCTTTTATTATTATTTGTTAATATCGCGAGTGTATTTTACTCTGATGGTCCGGTGTTGGATGGGACCCTGTGGGCACTCAGCTCCGTAGCTGATTTACACTTCTGGGAGAGCTAAGCACAGAAGAGGTTTAAATATTGTACACCATTGCCAAACAAATCGGACAGAAATAAATCAGGTATGAGAGTTCTGATTAGGTTAAACTTGAAACGACATGGAGAGGCTTATTCAAGTTTTTGGAATTGGCTTCTGCCTTAACAAATGCTCCTTTAACATTAAAATAACCTGTGATCCCTAAGTTCTACACCTGGACAATATGGCCCTCTTTCTTGGGCTGTTAACTTAGATATTCCTGCATAGCACTAGCCTACACAAAAATACAAAAGATATGCCAAAAGTGAAATGGAAAACATATAACCTGTCCCTTTACATCTGTCCCTCAGCACTGGAACAAAATAGCTTGTATTTATAAACATCTCTTCTTGTGGCCAGTTCTATCAGAACCTAGGGGAAGCTTCTTCATGTCTTCAGTCTTACATCACAGAAATAGGAAGACTTCCTTCGAGTGCATTGAAGGTTTAAGGATTATGCTCTCATCAACATCAATGTTTACTATAAAGCAAACATTGCTTTATAGTACAGGGAAGACTTGCTAGAAACACTTCATTGGAGAAAAGATACTTTTAGTTGTCAAAAGCTTCCTTCTAGAGAGTATGGCTGCAATAGATTTTGCACACTGAAGTATTATTTCTCAGTAGTGATGCAAATTTTTAATTTTATTTATTTTTCTGTTTTTCTTTTTTTTTGTGTGTGTGTGGTTCTGGAAGTACTAGCGACATAATGTGAAATATGCAACTGTTACTTATGGATGGCTGAGGGTTTTTAACAATAGGAAGCCACTTATACTTATCCTGCATCTACATACATGTAAATCTAAAGGTAGTTTAAGTGAAGGGCAATCCCAGTTTTTATTTTGTTTTGTTTTACTAGAAGGCATGTGTGCTCACCAGAGAGAGGCACAGAGGTGAGTGAGAGTGGGAAAGCGAGAAGGCACCTTCTGTGAAAGACAGTCATGTGTCATAATTACTCTTCCTTCATTTCTCTCTCCTTTTGGGATTTTGGGCACCAGACACACCCAGCATGTATCTCAAGAAATGGGGTTTGAGGCTCTGTACGTGGTCAGTCACATGGGATCCAGCTCGCTTAACCACCAGTCTGCAGGCTGGTCTGAGACTGGTTTTTCATATTGGCAATGAAATGGACATTGAATGGAAGAATTGAGAATAGTTATGTTTTTATTAGGAAGTAATAATTTAATTCTATGTTTAAAAAATTAAATATATTTATCAGACTTAAAATAATAATTACATTTTAATATTTATTAATTTTAATATACTTAGTCTTTTAATAATTGCTAGAATATTTTATGAGAAAAATATCCTTCTGAAAGACAATGTCATTTTAATTAAAAAATTAGACATTTTTTGAAACATTCAAATTTTGTATACTTAAATGATATATTTAAATCATTTCCATCAAGAGAACTTAAATTATGTTAAACCAAGATTATAATGATACAAATCAGTGTTTCTGTTGAAGTGAAATCAAGTATTATTAACTTTATGTAATAATGTATACTAAATTATGAATTTTGCTTATCTGTATTTTATTACTTTATTCAAATGTTACCAGATAAACAAGAAATATGTTTAATAACAATTAATTTAGTCTTATTTTGATATTCTTTAAATATCAGTTATATTAAAACCATAGTTGTATATATATTTTTAAAGTTCTGTTATTGTATAAAGATATATTTGTCAAGGTAGAAGAATAAACATAACTTATATAATTTATTAACTTAATTTGTGGTTTTAAAATATTTATATGTTTAGTGTTTAATATTTAATATACAATTTTAAATATTTAATCATGGTATGTGAGTCTCATTCCATTTGGCTTCTGGTCTGTAAATATTAGTTTAGAACTGCTTCTAATTCCACATAAAATGAATATGAACTGTTTATTTTATATAGTCATCATTCTTTGATATGATAAGAGAATTATGCAACAAAATGTCTACCTTGTAGATATACTTACAGAATTATTTAGCAATACAATGATATGTTATGAATTTGTTTTAGAATATGACTAAACTAAACATTGATTTTTTTTTCTTGTTTTTATTATCTTCATGGAATTCTATGCTTGAGAGGAAAAGAAATAGATATATGTTCAATTTGTATATTGGAGTTTGGGGAAAATTTATTATTTCATTTGATCAGGAACTTTATTTTTATCTTTGCCTCAAAATATAGTTGAAAGCTCTTTATAAAGTTCTGGAGGTATTAGAGCACTATGTTCGTAAAATGAGTCTGACTGGAGTTTCAGTTCTACATTTTGCTAGTTTTTTTTTTTATTTTGGACAAGTTATTTAACCATCTGGAATATCAGTTTTCTCATTTTAGGCACGACAGTAACACTAATATTGATTTCATAGCACTATAGTGAAGATTAAACACAATAACGTATTTTGCTTAGCCCAATGCTTGACTCTAAACAAGCACACAATAAATAATAGCTACTTAATAGCATCAGCCAGCATTGTTTTGAGTATAAGCAGATTATTTACAGGCCAGCGGTTGGCACCGCGGTTAAAGGCACTGAATTCTCACATGACCAATCACTGTTTGAGTCCCGGACCTGACACTTACTGTCTTGCTTTCCCTTTCTCTCTCTGGTCAAATTTAAATTTAATAATAATAACAAATGGAATTAAATAAATAAGTAATTCTTTCTTTAAAAAAGTAGGTTATTTAGATATGAAAGTAGTTCCTTTTCTTTATTTATGGACTTACATTATTAGCAATATTTATAAAGCATTTATTTTTTCTAGGCACTCAGCTCATTGTAGCTTTAATTACAAGTGCATCTTTTCTTTCTAAAATAAGTTCCTAAAAGGAAAGTGGGCATCTTTATTTGGAGATGAAGAGGCTGAGCAATGTAGGGATTCTTCCACTGGCTGTTTGTCATTGTTTACATCATCGGGACCAGCAGTTAGTGTAATGACTGTCGCTGGACTCCCATGTAGTCGACCACAGTTCGAGTCCTGGATTTGGTGGCTTAAACTCATGTCGGGCGTGCGTGCGTGTGTGCCCAAGATCCCGAGAGGAGAAAGGAGGAGAAGGGATTGTGGCACGACCATCCCACCTGGGGGGGTGATTTCTCGCTTTCTGTCTCTCTGTCTCCCTCTGTCTGGTGAGCGCACATGCCCTATAGCAAAAAAACCTCTCCAAAAAAAAAAAAAAAAGAAAATGAGAAGACATCATCATCTTCTTGAGTTGGGGTGTTTGTGGGAGAAGAGGGGCAGGGATGGATGGGAGAGAAAGAGAAAAGAGGATAAAAGAGTAAGGGAAGGATATGAAGAACTAAGGAAAGAACATGTAGTGCTTGTCACTTCAAAATGGAGACAATGAAAGAAAATGTTTGATTTTTAGCACACCACATGTCCCCGAACTACATAATGAAGTCGTTTTTATTAACAGAAATAAGGACAGAAGACCGATGTGCAAGAGAAAGCTGGAGGTCAGAGAGAACTGCGATGCTTTTGCTGCCCTCCATCTAGAAAGTTCTACAGAATCACTTACAGTCAGGGATTATAGAATAGTATGCATGCATATGATCTACAGTAGGCATTATATGTAGAATCATATACATATATTATGCATATGTAGAATAGTACACACATATACATAGTAGATAATGTATGTAGAATAGTACATACCTTATGTATAGTTGATATTATATGTAGAATACCTACATAATATATATGTAGTGTACATATATATTATACAAAGTAGGCATTATATGTAGACTATTACACACATATATTATACATAGTAGATATTATATGTGGAATAGTGTATATGTATATATATATATATATATTATATATAGTAGATATGTATGCTATCTATGCCAGTTAATCAACAGACTGATTGATAAATCAGGAGTTTCTTTAAATTTTCTACAATATCACAAAATATTAATGGAAAAAAGCAGTTCAAATACTCTTAGAAAAAGTACACTGGGTTAAGCTGTTCATTTTGAATGCCCACCGGGTGAGATTCCTGCATCCTCTTGCATACAATATTATACTCTTCAGATGTTATTGGGGGATTCAGAGCTTGGGGATGACTAGAATAATATTCAGATAGGTTTGGCATAGTCTAAAATCCTATTCTGTGTGTCTGTCCTCTTGGTCTTCCTGACCTAAAACCTTGGAGTTGGGCTGGCAGGTGGCGTGGTGGTTAAGGTGCTGAACTTCTACATAGCTGAGCACAGTTTGAGTCTTGGACCTGGCGACTTGCTTTCTAACACTCTCTCTCTCTCTCTCTCACTCTCTTTTTCTCACCATCTTTGTCTGGTTAGCACATGTGCCCTATAGCAAATTAAAAATTAATAATAAATAAAATAAATTTTTAACAATCCTTGGTGTATTTTTAGCACCATTCTTTCAAATTCATGTTCTAATGTACACTAAATCCTTGCATCACACCTCTTCTTTTTTGTAGTTTCCAAGAAAGATGTAGCCTCTTTATTTCTATGCTGACAGTCTTCTTCAGTCTCAAATTCCACATGGTGCAGGAGCAACAGGAAATCCTGCCCAGGTAAGAAAAGGCGATCTGCAGTACTGTGCAAACCGAGAACCGAGTGCTTGTGAGAGCGGGTGAGTTCTGTTGCAAGGTTCCATTGTATTTGAGGGATCTTAAAACAGTTTATGGAAAATGCATAGAATGAAAAACTATGCATGGATATAAAAAATTGGGGACCAAAATAATCTTGTACTTCAATTACATTTTTTTGCAAAACAGTTTTGATATTCTTGTATATTCCCTGAGGGTGAGAATCCTATAGAGAGAGCGTTGGAAGCTGCTTGAAGCTGGCCTTCTACAGCAGGTTCGCAGGTTAACGAGGAGGGAAAACTAGGTCCTAGTAAAATGAGGAAACTAATAAGTAGTTTTCTCTTCTGGGAACAGGCACTGTAGAGGCAATTCCCCTGACAACTTACAGGAAAGACGGTATTGGGGGGCTAAAGAATTGCTCCCGAGACCCAGTGTGTTTGAGGGGACCAGGTCGGCCTCCTCTCCCGTGATGGATAGCTTGCGTGTATGCAATGCTTTTCCTGGGATGACCATTTGCTGTGCTGCCAACGCTAGTTCATCTCCATGTTAGACGAGAAGGTGAGAGGAAACCTTTGGCAAATACTCTTTTATTTCAAGGGTGATTTTTTTCCCAGACAGGTTGACAGAAATAAGCCAGCTAAACCTAGGAGAGAAGAAATCATTGATAAGAGATTTTATGAATGGAGGTTTGTAACTCAAAAAGTGATATTAAAATAGTAATGACAGCAGAATGCACAACAGGAAAACCTATCCACCATTACGATTGTAGTCCATGGTAGGATTTTCTCATCAGAGTGCTGAGAACTCCTTGACGCAGTCATCCTAGTCTCACTGACCCACAGAGGAAACTCATAGACTCCACCAGCGGGAAGAATCTTGTCCATATCCCGGGAGGAAAAGACTTACCGTGGCAGCCCTGCCGAGAGGGGCTGAAAAGCCATGGCGGGCAGGCCTGACATGCTGTGAAGAGCCTTTTCATTTCGTGTCTAGCAGGAGGAAAACCAGAATAGGTGGGATACAGAGCTGCACTCTGTAATTTCTCAGAACTGTTCTAGGCATGTATCACCTGAACCTTAGCTCAGAGAATTTCTCCAGCCTCATCTTCCTTTTATTTAATAATTATTTTTAAAAATACTTATTTACTCTATTTTATTCATTCATTTATTTATTTTAGTTTGACCAGAGAGAGAGGGAAAGTGAGAAAGAAAGCCACCAGGTCCAGGACTTGAAATGTGGTTGGCCATATGGGAGTATCCAGTGCCTTAATCACCACATTACCTGCTGACTCCTATTTTATTTAATAATTACTACTTTTAAAAATTTGCCAGAGCGTGTGTGAAGCTGCTGGAGAGAGACAGAGAAAGGGGGGGATGTGAGAAGGCATGCCCAATAGGGGTCCATCATCCACAATCCTGTCTCCATTCCTCCATCCTGTTGGGATTTGGGAATGTGCATACGCATGCCCAGTGTGGTTTTCAATTCACTGTCTCTGGATTCGGGATTCAAACCATGCTATCAGCTATCTGAGATCCAACCACTTTAACCAGCTTCCTTTTATAAACCTTGACTTGTCTCATTCATCAGTTCACATCTCATCAATTCCCAATTCGTTAGTTCTTGAACTTCTTAGATCAAGATGTTGGTCTCTGCCATTGCACGGCCTCCTTTTTGGACTAGGTCTCTGCGTATCAGATGGAGACTGCGAAACACACCAGAGCTACTTCTGTAACTGACCCTCAGTTTTATGAGCTATTCTGGGCAAAGTCCTATTTTTTGGGATACTGCTGGCTGAATCCACTGTGCTACTCAGTGTCTTCTATCTGATATCAAAGTGAGAGAACTAAAACAGAACCTCATTATAGCTAAATATTATCAGAGAGGCACAGACTAGACGGCGAGGGAATCCAATTGATGCAGCAGAAAACTAGGCTTATTCTTATACAAGCTTCTGAAAAACAGCTCACCATACATACTGGACAAGACGGAAGAAAGTGGGTGAAAAGTGCTTTGATATCTAGTTGATGAGTTATACCCAACGTAACCAAAGCATGTGAATCAGGTTGCGATTGATGGAATGAAATCCTGAATCATGGGATTTAATAACAAGCAAAGGAACACTAAAACAAGAGTGACGTTGACAAGAGCTAACACTTAGGGAAACAGCAACAGCAGCAGTTAGCACGTATCTGATGCTCCACTGGAGCATTGCCTGTATTAGCTCCAGAATTCTGTCACAATTAGGAGAACTAGGTTACTCTTATTCTGTAGGTTTAGGAAGGTGAAGCAATTTGTCTAGACTTGCATAGCTAGTAGGACAGAGCCAGGATTTCAACGAAGGTTGGTTCGTGTGGAGGGCTGCATTATCTGTGTTAGATGACGTTCTCATAACTGAATGGGTTGGAATTTATCATCATCTTCCTTTTACAAGCACAAAACTCGAGGCAACCCTAGTTCCAAAGTTTGACTCAACCCTAGAATATACTGTGAGTCATAACGATAAGAAATAAATGTTTGGTTCCATCTAATAGAAAAAGCTTGATTAGAATAGAAGTTAATACTTGTAAAAACACATGTGATTTATTATTTTGTGGACTAAAAAAGAGAAGTCTTGGGTTGTAGTTCTATTTTATCATTTATTAGCTGTATGCCCTTGGGCAAGTATGTTAAACTCTCTGTACCTCAGTTTCATTATCTATAAAGTGTGGAAAATAATACCAGCTTCCATACCTCATAAAGCTTTGGAAGGAGAAAATGAGACAAGGCATGAGAAATTGATTTGAAGCTGTGAGTGTTATGCAAATCTGTACTTTTGTTTTTGTTATTATTTTGAAAAGGCAACTGGTGGAAAGATACTCAATAACCTGAAAATAGTATGATAAAAGGGCTATTTTTATGCTTATATGAATTTAAATTATTCAGAAACATGATTTTAAAGATCAAAGAGATAGAAGTTTGCCTTTGCGATGAAAATTAAACACACTTAAAAGCCAAACATAATAAGATAACACATGGGCTTGAAGTATAGGTGTCCCCTGAAAATTCCTAGGTCTTTTTGCTCTTTCAATTAAAGAAGTAAAGCTTGTAAACAAGACAACCTGTGGGTAGCCAAAGCACGAAAGAATCTCTCACTAGACAAGTCTACAAGTATATATTTTTAGAGTGTATCCCTTTGGCTCTCTGAAAGGAATATAAATCTATTTGCTTACTCATATTATGGCCCAGAATAATTATAATGAGTAAAGCTTTTTTCTTCCTCAGGGTAAGAGAAAATACTTCAAGGAAAGTTATGTAAAAACTGATTTAATTCCAATAGTAGATCTTTTAAAAAATGTATAATTTGAAATAAAATGTTAATTCCAATTGTGTAGCTTCTTTCCCTTTAAAATATGAGGCATGAGGTCTTTCCCCTAGGTTTAATTATATATTTTTAATTACTGGGAAAGGAACATAGACCTGTTTTTTTATTATTATTATAATTTTATCTTTATATCTATCACAGAGAATGACCGAGGCTTATTTACAGTCTGTGGGTGTTTTTTTCTTTAGAAATTTTAAAATTAGGCTTTTTAGGGGCCAGCAGGTGGCATGGTGAGAAAGGCACTGACTCCACATGGCCAACCGTGTTTGCGTTCCCGACGGTGGCCTGAAGATCACACCAGGTGTGTGTGCATGTATGCCCAAAATCCCAGGAGGAGAATGAGGAAAAGGAGTTGTGGCATGGCCATCCTTCCTGGGGGTGATTTCTCACTTTCTTTCTGTCTCTCTTTACTCCTATAGAGTAAATCAATGTCCCATGTGGAATAGCAAGGAGACGGCCCATTGTATTCATAGCTAGTACTAAGGAATGAGAAATCTATGTAAAACCAATGACATATGTCACCTTTTGAAGTGGTTGCCCATTAAGGTCACTCTGAGTAATCTCTCAGAGATGCATCGTCTAGACAAGAATTTCATTGTTCATTTCTCTAGAAGAATATAAAAAGGGAACCCTGCTTCATAGACAAACTTACAACAGTTCCAAGGTATTTCCTATTTTTTAACCCCAAAATCTCTAAGGCAGTTGTCTCATGGGCTGTTATGAGAAACAAGGGAGATTTCTTGAACCAGTTCATTGTAAGCACCTAATACGAACTAGCTATTTTCCGTGTTGGCCCCTCCTCTTGCCCTCCCCTGCCCTATCCTCTCCATGTCTCTCCTTCCCCACCCCTAAACACAGACACAGACTTACCTTCTAATTTAATTCCTGGTGAGCCAGTCTGGACACGTGCTCCACCTTCATCATCACAGCTCACGGCTGGTCACTGCTGTCCTCCCCACCGAGTTCCCCTCTGTAATCTGCAGCGATGTTTCTGTCTTTCTATGTCTCGGTCTTTTCTTCCCATTCTGTAGAAATCCACAAAGCTAGCCTGGCAATTGTAGGGACTTCCTTACAGGGCTCGGGAGGCCTAGATGAAGGCGGGACCCTCTGGCAAACACAGAGAGAGAGAAGTCTGAGAACACTCAGACCTCGCATATACACAAGATCGGGAAGTCACAGTTAATTTTTCATAGTCAAGAGGTGGGCAGCACACGGACATTAGTGGAAGAATTCTAATGAATTTGGGTTAGAGCTAAAAATCTTGATTCTCAAGAACCTACTATCACCAATTAAAAGTGCTGCTTCCCTCAGTGAGGGGGAGGATTATCTGTAAAGCACTGGTGAAGGATGTTTGAGTTCAATTTGTGAAACTTACTTTACTAACAAGCTTCAAATTGCAACTGTGTACCAACTATTATTCTAGGTACTGAAAATACGATGATTTATAAGACTTCTGCTAATTTATATCCTCAAGTGGAGGGCAATAAGAAAGGAAGAAAAGAATAAGAGATACTAGATTCAGACCTACTATAGATTTAGTGGGTTAGGAGAAGTTTGAATTTTATCCCAAATGTGAATTTCTTTCTTTTCCAAAGACACTTCATTTTCCAACATAACTAAGCAACCCTACTCTTTTCATCATTGACGCTAGACTGCAGATTCATGCCCTACATAGTTTGAAAAAGAGGGACTCTGGATTTTTTAAAATTAGGCCAGATGAAGAGCCTGGTGCTCTGCTGAAAAGAAAAGAATTCAATAAAAATATTAGAATAGAATGAGACTGTCCAAATCCCATCCCCTTGGTGATGGCTCATGTTTATATTTTCGTTCTTCTCCCTCCTAAGCCCATTCCACAGAGATCAGAGGATATTTTTAAAGAAATAAACTAGGAAAATACTACAGATGCTTATTCTAGTGGTCTCCTAATAAAATGGCTGCCTTCCAGAATGTTGCCTTCTAGTGAAGGCTGCCAGTCCCCAAGCCTACCCTGTAAGTACAGAAAGTCTTCCTCAATCATAATAAGTCAAAAGATAGTTCCTAAAACCAAGTAAATAAATAAGTAACAGGTTATTTTTAAATGAGGTAAACAGAAGACCAAGTAGCTAAAATGATCTGAAAATGGATGCTTCTGGGAAATGGACAGGAAAAACTGGGGTGGGAGCTGCCATTTATTTGAAGTGTTCAGAAAATCTGACTTTTATAATTATGTACATGTATCACTTTGGTAAACATATAAATTTTAGAGGAGAGCCATTATTAAATGTGTCCAAATTTATATGAGAGAGGGTAAAACAACATTTAAAATCTAAATAAAATCTGAAAGGATTGATGAGAAGTATAAATTCAGAAAATAGACCATTGAAGCAGGTACACACAGTCATAAAAAATTCATTGGTTTATCTGTACTTTATATTTCTTTTGATCTGAATTGTGTCTCTGGCAGATGGAACAAGTTAAGGCGACCTACTGAGTATGAGGGTTAACACTTTCTACCAACAATTGTGGAAGGGACTGTTAGGATTACTATGCACCCTGATATGTAAACTTCTGGAATCTGTAGACTACATCTTAGATATGAAACTGAGGGCTACCACGTAACTGAATGCGTCCAGATCCCATCTTAGTGGATAAAATGCCCAGTCTGTTTCCCATGTAACTTTTTGCTCTCTTTTCCACTTTGGATAGCTGTTCTCTGGGATTCTTGACTCCATTGAAAACCACTGGTGGGGGCAGGAGGCTAGAGTTCTAGTAGCTTTACGGAGTTGAGGGGATGATGTAGGAAGGGCAAAGTCTACCGGGGCCACAGAAGTTAAAGATGCTTGAAGGGAGATAAAGCAAAAGTCAAGTGAATTGAAAGGAAACCGAAGGTGGTGAAAGGAGAAAGGAGGGAAAGCAAGCGGAAGGGAGACATCTCACAGGAGCCAGCTGGAGAGTTGAGAGATCTTAAGTTTCCCTAAAGAGACCTTTGAAGTTCCAAATGATTCTTAGTAAAATCATGCCAATTAAGAAAGGAAAGCGCAGAGTGGTAGAGCGTACAGTTAGCAGGGGCTCAAGGAGGGAGGGTGGGGGTTGAGTTGACTGAAAATCTTCAACGTTGTTCTTAACTAACGGTACCCTGCAAACAAAGAAGCTGGAGATCTGCCCTGGCTTTTTACAGAGAAACTTAGAACTCTTAACTTGGCTTTTGTTTGTCCAGCTTCTAACAGAAAGGCCTCACAAAAAGTCAGGAGAAAAGAAAAGATTGCTACCATTACTAAAGGAAAAACTGTCAGTGAAAGTTCTTAACAAAATTAAACCAAAATCATCAACAATTGTTATATGGTCCCAAAAGTAACCAGGAAGAGACATACAGTTTTTGTTTCTCTTTGTATTTAGAGATTTTTTGCTATAGGGTGTGTATGTGTGCTTGTCAGAGAGACAGAAAGTGAGAAATACAGGAGACTGTGCACGAATCTCCACTCAAGAAAACCTCCACCAGGATTACTGTCTTAGTTTGCTATTATGTTGCTTATAGAAATACCTAAGACTGGGTGATCTATAAAGAATAGACATTGGGGTCAGTGGGTGGTATGATTAAGCACTGGACTCCCACATGACTGACCACAGTTTGAGTCTTGGACCTGGTGTCATGAAAAACATGCCTGTGTGCATGCCAGAATTCCAGAAGAGAAGGGATTGTGGCATGGCCATCCTCCTTGGGGATGATTTCTTTCTTTCCCTTTCTCTCTCTGTCTCTCTGTGGTAAGTACATGTGTTCTATGGCAAACAATTTTTTAAAAATATATAATAGAAGTTTATTTGCTCCCAACTCTGTTGGTTGGAAACTCCAAAGGTGTGGGCTGGCACTGGGCTGCCTATGTCACAGCATGGCCGACAGGAGCAAAGAGGATGGCAGGGGCATGCAGAGAGACCAACCTGGGGGCAGCCACGTTCCGTTTATAACGAACTGCTATTGTGAGAACTAGCCCCGTCTCACGGGGTCTCAAAAGACATCAGTCCATTGATGAGAGCGATGTCTCCATAGTCTGATAGCTCTTAAAAGTCTCACCACCCCCATATTTCTATTTAAAATAAGTCATGACTTTTCTGACAAGCCAATAGATAAACAATGGACATATTTCACATATTTAAGATAGAAGGTGTTGGGACTGGTAGATGATAACATGGTTACATTGCTGGACTCCCACGTAGTTGGCCATGGTTCACATACCAGACCCAGTGGCTTAAAACTCATGCTGGGTGTGTGTGTGCATGTGTGCCCAAAATCCCTAGAGGAGAATGGAGGAGAAGAAATTGTGGCATGGCCATCCCCTCTGGGGAGTGATTTCTAGCTTTCTGTCTCTCTCTCTGACAAGTACATGTGCTCTATAGAAAAATCTCTTTCTTAAAAAAAAAAAAAGGCAAAAGCTGTTGTACTAAGAACCAGGATTATTACCATTTTTTATGTCAATTTAATGATTTTTTTCCTTAATCTGTTATCTAGTGGTTAAAGGTAAATAGCATTTTGGAGACAATGTAATTGAGGATGGACACAGGATTAAAATGTAATAGTAAGCAGACTGGAACTAGATCCTTAATGCCCCCTCCATTTTTTAAAGAATTATTTAATTAATTAAATTTAATTTATCATTATTTTTATTATTTTTAGTTTGACCCATTCATTTATTTTAATTTGACCAGAGAGAGACGGAAAGAGAGAAAGCAAGCCATCAGGTCCAAGATTTGAATCGTGGTTGGCCATGTAGGAGTCCAGTGCCTTAAGCACCACACCACCTTCTGGTCCCCTTAATGGCCCCTTTTAAAAGCATTGTTAATTTGTCAGCACATGGGTATTATTTGTAGTATTTACATGTACCTTTACAGTATCTAGGATCTATGAGATGTTTTTTGTGAAGGAAAAACTGTTTCTTCCATATAACAAATGAGAGATATTGTTATGCCCCAATCAACAAATGTTGACTGTAAGTGCAACTTTTGAGGCATGGAAGGAAAAGTACTCTATCCCTGGTTTCACTTGAGAAGTAAGGCATGAACTGAAGTTGAATAATTCCATCAAGTTTCACCCAATGTCATAAAACCATAGGAGTCTTCACTGAAAATAAAGACTGGCATACGTATTTTAGAAGTACTTGGAAATGAAGAAAGCAGTGGTAACTCATGTGTCTGAAGTGTTGTGGAGTTCAATCCCCATGGAGAAAGTAGAATTAAGCTGGGTTTTGATGGGTAGATACAATATGTGCATTCAGAGAGGAAAAGAGAGCATGTTCAACTCATAGAAAGAAGACAGTGCAAGATCTGTTCAAGAGAATAGTTTGGTTAGAAAAACAGAGAATTTAAAAGACAAGAAATAAGACTTCTAAAATCTTCTCAATCAAAAATAAGGAGGCGGGCGGATATAGGTTCAGTGACTTGAGTTGAGATTTCTCAGGGTTGAACCTTGAAGAGGGTATATATGACCGATGACTCCGATGTGTGGAATTAAAGGATATCTGAAAAATATCACCAAGGACACAAAAACAGATGATAACCAAGGAGGCCAGCCCAGGAAACCATGTTTAAAGTAAAGGGGATACCTTTACTTGAAAATAGTTGAAAAGTTGTAATTTTCTCTAGCATATTCACCATATATTCAGGGATGAGACCTGTGACCTCACTTCTGGTTGGAAATGGAGGTGCTAAGGACACCATGCAGATTCTAGCATAAAATTGGAATGCTATTATAGTTTGGGGTCAAATGATCAGAATCATGAACTTGAGACTGGGGACAGTCACACCTTTTACTCTGGAGGCATTCAGGGTCTCTAGGAAGTCTGAGTAGAACTAACCAATATAAAGAAAGAAAAAAATTAGGAAAGTTACTTGAGTTTTTTGTTTATCTCAAGGAAAGTAGTGATAACAAAATGACTCAGAAATTTGGAATTGGCAATGGAAAGGATTAAAAAAAGATATATGCCCCCAGAAAGAAATGTTCAGATCCAGTGATTATTCGGCTTTCAAAAGCAAGAAAATGAAATGAGTCAAAGACGGTTCTAAGGACCTCAAAAGCAAGAAAATGAAATGAGTCAAAGACAGCTCTAAGGAAATGAGAGCAGGTTACTTGGAGAATCTTTGGAGAGGACCGATGAGTGGAGGGATGGGATATGAACGTTTCATTGCTTTCAGGTATTACAGGTGTAAAGGTTTAGTCATCTACTGGATCCAGCCAATGAATAATTTGTATCCAACCGTTTCTTGGGCTTTGCTACTTTATGAAATTTAAAACATTTATGTCTATTACTAACTATCATTTGGTCAATTATGATTAGTTTAAACACCTTTATTTTTCTTGCAAGCTAATAGACAATATTTTGAATGTGAGTTAGCATACATTGGTTAAATTTGACTATTACAATATCAACTTGGTTTCTTGAGTGGTGATGTTATTTCACTTTCATATAGTATTTTTTTGGATTAGCTACTAAAATAGAGAGGATCTCCATAAAATCAAAGTTCATACACCACTGAAATTTCTTCAGGTTGTAGGCTGACTATGTCCATAACAACTGTGAAACTTCCGTAGAGTTAGAAAAAGAAGAGGCTCTTGGAGAGGATGCAAGGCAGTTGCCAAGTAGGTAGGGGATTGAAGAAGAGCCAATATAAGAAGATTCAAGAACAGTACTCCTTAAACTTTAATGTGCATATGATTACCTGAGGGATTTCTTAAAAATGCAGGCTGTGGTTCAGGCATTCTGTGCAAAGGCCCAATGTTCTGCATTTCTAACCTACTCCTAGAAGATGCTGAAGCCGCTGATCCCTGGGCTACATTTTGAGTAGCAAAGACTAGAAAACAAAGGAGAGGATTTTTAAATAGAAAAGATTTCTGTGTGGTGTTCTTTCAGCATGCCTTTTCAGATCTACCCTCCACCCTGTCCACCTTGCAGGATGGCCAGAAACTCCTCTATGGCCTACAACAGGGTTCTGTGCTCCAGCTTCCTGTTGGGTTTGGTCATTATGCAAACTCATTAGCTAAATTTGAAAGGAGGAGGGTGACTGAGAGACAGGCATATATAGTCTATTTGGCTATAACAGAACATATGAGTTTTTAAATGTCACCACAGCATGCAAAATCATGCAATTACAGCCACTGGGGAAGGGGCCAGGTGGTGGCACAGCGGTGACACAACTGGACCCACAGAGGCCAAGTTCTGGGTTTGTACCCTGAGACTGCCCTGCACACACTGGGCGCTGCCTGTGAGTCCTTGATCTGTGCCAAGAACATATGAGTTTTTAAATGTCACCACAGCATGCAAAATCATGCAATTACAGCCACTGGGGAAGGGGCCAGGTGGTGGCACAGCGGTGACACAACTGGACCCACAGAGGCCAAGTTCTGGGTTTGTACCCTGACTGCCCTGCACACACTGGGCACTGCCTGTGAGTCCTTGGTCTGTGCCAGCTGTGATCGGGAGTGGATTGTGGCATGAAGACCCTCTGGGGAATGTCTGTCTTTTCTCTCTGTGTGTCTTTTCTGGAAGAAATAAACTTTAAAGAAAAAAAAATTCCAGAGCTATGGGAAAATGGTATTAGAGGTATAGAACTCAAAATCTATCAATGATAAGACATAAAGATGGGAACTTAATAAAAGCAATAACACAGTCTTGTAAAACAGTCTATACATGTAAAAGATCAAAAATACATGAAAATACCATTACCGGCAAACCAAGTCCTGCTGCTCCTACTCACAATCAGTGAAACAGGAGGCGGAGGCTAGAGAAGGGAGTTTATTTCTGCAAGCAGGTTACAGATAGATAATCAGCCAGCCCCACCAACCTGTCTCAAAAAGCTCAGCGTATGCTCAGTATTTATACAATAGATAAAAGATACGAGTACATGAAGTCATGCCTCACTACCACCAATCAAAGCCAATTGCTTTCCTTTGAGCAGTTATCCTGATCCTGTCTTCCTTTAAATATGCATTCCTCATTTCTCATCTGATCATTCCTCAAGGGGATCTGCCCATGATTCAGCACTTGGTCAGTTTCTCATTAGAGGACTTTCTTAATTTCATAATGACTGCAGTCCCATTAAGCACCAAGCTGGCCTGCTTTAACAGTACAGAAACCCCAGATGTGTGTGGATGTGGCTGTAACGTACATCGTGAGCTGAGATGGCTGCTACACGTCAGGGGTATGCTTCTGCGTGTGTCGCGAACCTAGCGTTGTTCAGTCATGCAGTTTTCCCTATTCATCTAGGATTTCCTGTGGATGTACTAATTGTGCACAAAGGGCATTAAATTGTGTCATGCTCACGTTGTTCTGTAATGTATCAATCACGTCAGAGAAAATTCGCGTTTTGGAAATGAGCTTTGCTATTGGTTGCTCCATTCCTCTACTTAGAATTGCTGTTGCAGATATTCTCTCCTACAGTGGCAGGTACTATTTCTGGGTTCTAATCACCACCATTGACCTTGCCCCTTTAGATTTAGGGATGGTAACAGCCCCCTACTTGTTCTAATCCTGAGTGATTTCAGGACTGACTGTTAACTTCATTTAGCTTTGCCCACATCATTGTACACAATCTCCTTAGTGAATGCCAATGGCTTACAAGCTCCCACTCAGCCTGGTTTCCTGCTGCACCTCTGCATTCACCCCACAGTGACGCTGGCCTCCCTGTGTTCCTGGAACATGCCAGGGGGGCTTTTGCCCTCGGCTTTTTGCATTGGCTTTTCTCTTCCTCTGGGATATTCTCCCCGATACATTGCAGGTATTGATTCAAATGACATCGCTTCAATGAGAATTATCTGATCTCTCACTTACTGTAGAATTGCAATCTACTTCCATGAACTCATTGGAAGTAACCTGGTCCTCATAACCTTCTCTATCTTGATTTTTCCATAGCACCCCATCGTGTCACATGCTATATAATTTACTTATTTTTTTAATTCTTGTTGGCTAGAATAAAGATCTCGTGAGAACTGCTAGTTTGGGGTCTATGTTTTAAGAAAGTATACCTTGAAGTATGAATAGCTGAGTAAGAGGGAAAGATGCCATTATCGATCAAGTATGTACTGCAGGTTTTCTTTTAAATAATGTGAACAGCTGTCTGTGGTGCATCTTTGTTGAATATATCTGAAGACTTTTTTGGATTAAGAATACCATCTAGAACCAATAATAAATTTCTAAGTGCAAAGGCATATACTTTTCTGGCTAGGTCAGGTAATTCAGTCATCTCCTGAAAAGCTAAGTACTATTGTTGAAATTAAAATGGTTTAAAGTCACGTAAATATGACTCTAATGAAAAGGGAAGATTACCAGGCTACCACACGCTCTTGGAAATCATCCAGAAAGTCCAATGCCTGACCCACCTAAAAATATTTTTTTTAATTTATTTTTTATTATTATTCATACATTAAATTGTGTTTAGATTGTGAAGAGGCATTATCCAGCATGATATACACCTCAGTCCAGCCCATTTGAGACCACCATATACATCCTCGTCAACAGGTACCATGTGCACTCTGTGTGTGTGTGTGTGTGTGTGTGTGTGTGTGTGTGTGTGTGTATGTGTTTGTTTGTTTGTTTGTTTTTACATTTTATTAAGTTTTAGTTAGAGCTAAATTTTGAATAAAAAAATTCTGAGTCTTCCTGCTCAAAAGCTTTATCCAGGCACTAACTGTGACAATAAGACACATAATTTGGTCCATTAAAACCAAGATTTTCTTTTGTGTTTAAGGTTAATTTTATAAAGTTCAGAAACCCAGAATTTCCCCTTCATAGTCTACCAGGACTGATCCAGGCTTGCTCCAGCCAGAACCATCAAGATTCTAAGAAAGATACTGTTTTATGTTCTTAAAACCATCACCAGAATAATAAGCTCGTAAGTGAGTTAAGGTCCACAAATGAATGACTCCCTTTCAAGAGGACAAGATATAAGCAAATTTTATTTTATTGTTTGAAGCTTAAAGGAAAAAATTTTTTCCTTTAAATATTCTTAACTATAGTTAAGGGTAGGTGAATTCTCCAAACATTGGAGTTTCCATACATTTACACATTTGAAAAAAACAAAACAACAAAAACAAATGAGCATTTTTAAGAGTTTCCAAAAAATCTCTTACTTTGTCTTTCTATCAGAGAATACTTTTTATTGAACTTTCAAGGAGTAATTAAGATTCATTGATCAAACTTAAGTTACAGAATTGGCTATAAAAAAGGGCATCCATTTTGCATATGATTCATCTAATTGCATAAAATATTTACGTTAAGGATCAATTTCACCATTCTTAGTTGAATGGTGTAAAAATATAAAAGTAATTTGAATTCATATATTTAAAATAGATTTTATGAATGGCAGCTATGTAATTCTTTCTTTTTTAAATTTTTCAGAGGATGTATGAGCCTGTCAGAGAGAGGAAAAGAGAGAAAGCAAGAAACACCTTTCATTCAGTATTCTATAATGATAATGTTTTATTTCCCACTACAACTTTTCTTCCGCTTCTATTCTTTTTTTTTTTTTTTTTTTTTTTTGAGTTTTTTCTTTTTGGGAGAGGTTTTCGCTATAGGGTGCATGCACTCGCCAGGCAGACAGAGAGAGACAGAGAGATAGAAAGCGAGAAATTACCCAAGGGGGATGGCCATGCCACAATCCCTTCTCCTCCATTCTCCTCTTGTGATCTTGGGCACGCATGCACACGCGCCCAGCGTGAGTTTAAGTCACCGGGTCCAGGACTCAAACCACGGTCGACTACGTGGGAGTCCAGCGACATAGCCATTATGCTAACTGCTGGTCCCCCGCTTCTATTCTTAAAGCCTTGTCCAGATCTGTTTGCAATCTCTAATACAAGATACCCCAAGCTGGATGCATGATTTAATGCCTTTTGTTTGTCAGTTTATATTTATTTTTCCACACTGGCCTTTTCAGCTTTGCTTCACCTCATTACCAACATCCAGGGATCATCCAAAAATTGGCCAAAAGCTATAGTAACTTGGCTGCCTCATAGCTGCAAAACAACTGGGGCCAGCAGGTGGCATGGTGTCTAAGGGTGCTAGATTCCCAGATGGCTGATGGTGGTTTGAGTCCCAGACCTAACAGCTTGCTTTCTCTCTCTCTACTTCTCTCCCTCATTCTGTGCCTCTATGGTCACATTTAAATAAATAAATAAAGTTAAGTAAAATAATTCTTTAAAAAAAAGATACAAAATAACCAACTTTTGTATTAGCTTAGTAAGGACAGAAGGTTTATTTTTAACCTCTCATAGAAGCCTGGGTTGATAAGTGGTCCATGCCAAGAGTGTAACTCTCTTCCATGAGGTGACCCTGCTACTCACTTGTCCCGTTTCTCCTTCTGTTGCTTCTAGGGAAATCCACCTGCATACACTTCAAGTAACCTACAGCCAGCAGAGTGTTCACAGTCCTGCTGGCAGGAAATAGAAAGGAAGACAAGACTGCCCAGCAACTTCCTTCTCAAGTCAAGACCCAGAAGCTGGTCACCTCACTTAGCATGCCCATCGGTCAGTCACTTGCAGCAGAGTCTGGGTAGTCACTAGTGAAGGGGGCATTTGTGGTGAGGGTGGTTCTAAATCTCAAAAGGAAAAAGAGAGATTGGAAATTCAGGGACGGTAGTCAGTCTCTGGCAGTGTTTGCTTAATTCTTAACACCAACTTTGAGTTTGTGCTGGCTTTCCATGCTCTGTCTCCGCAGCTTCTGTCCACATTTTTTTTCCTTTTTGTCATAATGAGTGTGACATTTGCTATTACCAGGAAGATTGAGGACTTTACGAGAGGCTTGCACTTGATATATTGGTCATTACCTTCTACATATCATTCCTGCGCCATGTGGATTAATTACTACTCACGATGAGTAGAAATTAACCAATGATCAATGGCTTTATTATATGAACAGCGAAGTTTCCTGGAAGTGTATTCAACTGTATTAGAATCCATACTATTGTTCTGTCCATGAGAAACAGCATTACATTTTATCTGTCCTTTTTTCAAAAGTTTTAAATAGCAGATTAGAGTTACTTCACACAGTGTATTCCAAACCCAAGCCAGTTCAGTGCAAAGTTATAAAATCTCTGAAAGACTCTGTAGTAGCTTTGCCATTAGAATAAAAAGAGAAAACTAGAAAACCCTTTGCATATTATGGAAGAATGTGCTATGTGCATATCCCTTCAAAATTTATGGATGCTGTTTGCTAGTTTAAAATTTCCCTACCCTCTTACCTCTGCCTCAGTTTATACTGCGATTGAGGAAGTCCTTCAGAATTACTCTCTGCTTCATACCTAATCGCCAGCTGCTTCATGATCATTGCCCCTGTGTGACTGGTCCCGTCAGCGATTCCAGCAGGCTTCCATACATCCGCTATGGACCATACACTGATCTCACACATGCTTTCCTCTTCCTTTATAAATAGAACAAGCAATGGTTTTGAAAGAGAGAAAAGAGGATTCTTTTGATGTAGATTTTTAACTCTGCAGAGTTAATGCTTCATTTTTCTTCAGAGAAGAAAAGTTACATATTAGAAGTAGAAAATAATTCTATGTGCATTTAGCTATTATGATTTCTGGTTATTTGTGTGGAAGATCATGAACAAGAATACAAGCATGTTTCAGTGAGAAGTTTGACCAGTGCGCTAATAGTCTCTTTTTGAAGTTGACTATAAAGAGATCTTATTGTATGTTCATTATTTTTCCATTTTTAATTGTAAGTTAGATTTGTGGTTCCTGTTATCCACAAGTAGCATTTAGTACCTTTTATTTAAGCATAATAACAACAGGGAAAACATGAAAGCTTTCTTGTTTTGGGCAACATGTAAGTTCATTTTTACACATTCTTTTTCTCTAATGAGATCATTAAACCATTTTAAAGATATTTTATAAAGTCTAAAGGAATATTCAAAAAGAAATAGTGGTACTCGTAAATTTGTGTTTATTTCAAAAATCCAAAATAAGTACTTTCTTTCAATTTAGTATTTTAGCTTTATTTTAAAAAGTGGGCTTTTTTTTTTTTTTTTTGGTTTTTGCCATAGGGTGAATACACTTACCAGAGAGGAGGAGAGACAGAGACAGAGAGAGAAAGTGGGAAATCACCCCTCCCAGGGGCTACGGCCACAATATAATCTCTTCTCCTCCATTCTCTAGAGATTTTGGGCACTTGAGTGCAAACGTGCCCAGCATGATTTTCAAGCTGCCAGGTCCTGGACTTGAATTGTGGTTGGCTAAGTGGGAGTCCAGTCCCTTAACCTCACACCACCTGCTGGCCCCATGCGTGGTAACTTTTATGTACTAGCAGGTGACTGATGAATGACAGGATCCCTCTCTGTACTTCAGCTTGGGAATAGGCTCAAATGTTTAGGTACACAGGGAAGGCACTGGACTTCGCTTCAAAATGGCCTCATGTTGAAGACAACTATCCCTAAAATTCAGAAATCTTGAAAAATATGATAAAAATACCATATATCCTTATAACATACTACCTTTTGGGTCAATGACAATAAAACATAAATTTGCAAATAAAATTATGGTGATTTCAGGGAAAAAGTAGTCTAAATTGGGGGTAATCCTCTTCACTGCTACATGTAGAATAAAAATGTTTCTTGAAGAAAAAAAGAACTTAGTTCTCCATGAAAAGAAAAAAATGGAAAGAAAGATGAGAAATGTGTTAGATAATGAAACTTGTAAATTTCTTTCATTACCTTTAGCTTTTCTTCAAAATTGGGATTTCAAAATCCCAGCAAAAAGCAAGAAGTGAAACAAGTTTGAATTTTGTATGTAGAAGCAATCATTTGTATCCTCAAGAGATTTATTTTATGCTCTAATAATTAAATAAATAACTAAAGGAAATCACATCGATTCCATATCTTACTATCATTCCTCAACTGTCATGTAGACTTCTTGGACTCAGGTGGGGTTCTTTATCCATGGAACACTTTGTAAATATTACAAACTCACATACGCGACCTTAAGTTTTTTCCCTGTAGTTCCCTGTCGACTTCAGTTTTTTATTTTATTTCCCTTTCACCACCAAGGAAATCTATGCATTAGTTATATATCCTTTGTATTTCCAAATTTCTAGGTGTATTTGGAGTTCTTTTTTGATATCTTTTGAATTTCTGTATCACATCAGTTTCATTCTGACAGATGCAGCCTCTAAAATAAGCCGTGTGATGCACTCAAACCTAAAATAAACCATTATTTCAGGGGAGGTGCGTCATACCTGCAAACAACCTCATTTATCTAGAGAAATGTATTTGATGCTTATTGTATAAATACCAGTGTTTCAGTGTGCTCCATAATACCATCTGTCACTTCTTTTCGCACGATCCATAATTCAATGAATCCCATTATTTCATTTTTTGATGTGGAGAGTTCTTGCATACACCTCCACTTACCATTGCAAGAATCCAGGCATATTATGAAAATTATATCAGATATTATCCAAGATACAATTAATGCAGCTTGAATGAAATAGTTTCTCCGTTGCTAAGATATGGATTAAGGTAAGTTCATATGATCGGCATCGCCCAGCAATCTTGCTGAAAGGATATTTTAAACATAAGGCTCTGCAAGGGAAGAACGGGACTCCCGTTTCTGTCAGGGGAGTGTCGCCTCTGGGTAGATGCAGTGTCTTCAAAAAGTTCACGGAAAATGCCGATTATAAAAACGCTATGGATGGATTTCAAATATTTTTCTTCCAAAATAAACTCATACTTTAGTTTTTCCAGGGACGTGTTAAAGAGCCCTTGTGCCATAGGTGACTCCTTTGCTAAGACGCAGGAAGAAAGGAAAATAAAAATGTGAGGTGGTGAAGTGTGGTGGAGAAAGTGGCGTAAGTTTTTACTCAGACTTTGCTTGAAACATTTTCTCCCAGTGAGAACAAGGCCTCAGACTAACGACAGTGGCACGCAGATCCAGTTTGTATGACACTGAGGTTAGCTTAGCAAGCGTTCGCTGAGTGAGCGCTCAGTGGTAGGCGTGAGGCTATCCCGAGGACCCTGGGTCAAGTCCCAACTTGTGCTCTGTGCTGGGATGGGCAGACGGACACAAAGGACTGCTACGGAGAGAGAGAGGAGCCAGGAAAGCTTCCCAAGGGGGATTCTACCTGAGCTCCTCGTTGGAGGATGAGTAAATTGTGTGAATGATTTATGTTTGTTGGAGAGGTTTTTCACTATAGGGCACATGCGCTAGCCAGACAGACAGAGAGAGACATAGAGGCAGAAAGCAAGAAATCACCCCCCAGAGGGGATGGTCACGCCGCAATCCCTTCTCCTCCATTCTCCTCTCAAGATCTTGGGCACGCACGCACATGCGCCCGGCGTGAATTTTAAGCCACCGGGTCCGGGATGCGAACCGTGTTCGACTACGTGGGAGTCCAGCAGCATAGCCATTACGCTAACTGCTGGTTCCCGCGTGGATTATTTTTAAGTCCCTTGTCTCCTACACAGTGTTAGGAATAATCAAATGGATCTTGTCATGCACAATTCTGTCTGGGTTGAATCAAACAAAAAAATTCATATTGCTTCTCTTTTCCTTCTTCTCACATGCATGCATATACATACAAAATTATTATTATTATTATTATTATTATTATTATTTTGGAGAGGGTTTTTGCTATAGAGTGCATGCACTTGCCAGAAAGACAGAGAGAGACAGAGATAGAGAATGAGAAATCAGTCCCCAGGGGGGATGGCCACGCTGCGATTCCTTCTCCTCCATTGTCCTCCCAGGACCTTGGGCATGCATGCACGTGCACCCAAAGTAATTTTCGAGCCAGGGGGTCCAGGACTGGAACTGCAGTAGGCCACGTGAAGACCAGCAACGGAACACTGCGCCATCTGCTGGCCCCTTTGCTCACAGCTACGAAACACAAAGAACACGTAACAGAAATAAGCAATTCTACAGGCTGTCGTACACATTGGTTTTAGACATGGGATTTCATTACTGTGGCAGATTCTTCTTTGGGATGCTTGAATTCGTGCTTGCCTTTTTGGGTCCCTTCTAGGAGGGGGAAAAATCTATAACCCACCTTGTCACTTTTACATTCTAGGTTTTGGAGAGAAGATCATCAACAGCACACCCCACATACCTTTTTGTCTGAGATGAGATAGATATTTTGTAAATATGAGTGTTTCAAAAAAAAAGGTTGAGTTTGAACAGAATAGAAAATAGAATAGAAAAGGTCTAACTTTGGCTCCAAATTAAATTTGGAAGAAAAAGATTTTAAGAGAAGGTTTTAATTGTTACGGTACAGAAACCTAGGGTAAAGTACCAGTTTGATAAACTGGCTGGTTGTCTTCAGAGAAGAACCTTTGGCATTTCATTAGGAACAGCCAAAGATTCATGAATCGTGACTAACGTTTTACACCATTTATCCCTGAAATACTTTTCATTGATTCTAAATTCTACCTAAGCCAACAGAATCACTGCAGGCCGTAGTGCTCAATACATGTCTCCTTACCTGGCTGCATAGTTTCTTGATTTTTTCCTTATTTTGCTTACATGTTTATATTATGATATGCTTCACATGTACAAAAATAAAAATTAGAAAGAACACCTTTTTTCCTTAAATCTACTAGCAGCCTATCAAAGAAAGAGTTTCAAATACACATGAAGTCCTTTTAGCTAAAGCTCTCTGATTTCATTGTCTGAGAGCATGCCGCAAGGTAAGTACAATCCGAAATTTTTTGTCCAACCTTGAGTATGTTTTCATCTTTCTAGCACTTATGTGTGTATTGCTAAATAATATATGCGGTCATTTTGCATGTTTTAGTATCATATCGTGTATATCCTCTGACAACTTATTTCTTTTACCCCTTACTATGTTTTGGATTTTTTCCCACATGGATAGATGGGAATCTATTATACTTCATTCATTTTCATTGCTGTATAATACTCTTTTGTAAGACTTCACCCCAGTGATTTATTTGCCTGCTCTCGTGTTGATAGACTTAGGGTTGTTTGTAAGTTTTTGGTACTACAAACAAAGCTACGAGGGGCATTTGTATACTTGTCTCCTTGGGTACGTGTGCTAGATTTTTCTAGGTCATAACATGTGGTATTGAAATGGGTCGTATGGAAACTATGGGCATTTAAAACTTTATAAATTGTGGACTAACGGCTTCCAAAACCTCTTGCTCCAGTGTAAGTGTTCATAAGAAATTTGCAA